>NC_057762.1:23170660-23244267 GCF_010389155.1 Erigeron canadensis | reverse complement strand
CTTTCTAATGGTTATGTTTTTAAAAGATGATTGTGATGTCAAGTTTCCGAATGTTAATTAGTGAGTGAATGTCGGTTTCGTCGAGTTTTGTAAGCTTTAAGTACTAATCGAAGTCGATGCATCAAGCCTTGCATGGGTCATGTTTATAGATACTTAGCTTGATTCATGAACAAAAGTAAGTAGGTACTTGTTTAGCTTATTATGTCGTGTATGTTATAGGTAATCGGGAATACTTGCAAAGCTCGGTAACTTACGTTATCATTTTGTACGCTTCTAAGAGGTAAGTACATACTTTGACATGCTGAGGGTTCAACAAAAGATGGTTTCTATATAGCTTCCATTTGATATCTTGATCGTTATGGGTAATCGGGATACATGGGAGGGATATGGGCTATGTAAATGACATTTGAGGCCTGATATGCAGTCCCATGATATGAAATGAAATGAAATGATATGATATGATATGTTTTGAGATGTATTGTATGTGCATGTTTGTATGGCTATTAATCTAGTTCACTAGACTCTTTAAGTTGCCATGTCACGTGCACGTTTAAGGGCCAAAACGTAAAGATGATTATGTGTTATGTTTAGGTAATGTAGATTCCTGAACTATATGTATGTAAATCGAGCTCGTATATGATATGAAAGTGTTAAGCTTAACCCGTACTTGCCCTTGCCCGGGAGTACGATATGGTTGCTTGGGTGGCTCCTTGCAACATAATTACGTGGTTAGAGTATCTCCGGGTGGCGTGATTAACCCTAATGTCTTGAACATACGGACCACTCCTGGATTGGCTTGCCATTCCTTAACGACACTGATGGACCGCCGTAAGGTTATCATCCAGTCGGGTGTGAGGTCCCCGTTAGGCTTTTGACCGCCTACACACAAACTTACAACCTTATATGATATGAGTGAATTATGTCACACCTGAAATGATGTTATATGTGATGATGAAAAGATGATTAGGCACATCTAAGACGAACAATCCTATACGAATGATGTTATGGCTATATGAGATGTTATGTGCCTTAATTTGAAATATGACTTTAATACGTTTTAATTGGACAAATGTTTTTATAAGCTCGTGTTATCTTACTTAGCTAATTCGTTAGCTAACACTGTTTCTTGAAATGTGTGTCCTTCAGGTTTAGAAAGCTTTGAGTGTTGATGAATAAAGAGCGAGAGGCATGGGTAGATTGTTTGAAAAGGATTATAGTTAACCATAGTGCTGCTCCTTTAGACCTTTGAATTTTATGTTAGATATTATGAATTGTATTGACTTGTGATCGGTTGTTTATGTTGGGCAACCGATGGATTTCCATTTAGACTTGTTTCAATGATATGGCTAATAATACCATTGATGAATAAACCAAACTGAAATTATTGGTTTGGACTTTTAAATGTTTTTCCGCTTTCTTGACACCGTTAGGTGAAAGCTCCTGGAAATCCTTGTTTTTAAATGATGGGTGTTACAAGTTGGTATCAGAGAATTGTTTAAGTGAACCAAAATTCGACCAAGACCATAGGATTTTGGACTTAAACTGCATGAGAAAGGATAGGGCTTAAGTAGGTATGCTTAGCCATTGAAATGAGATGCTTTAGGAAGGGTTTGGGGTTGAGAGAGAGTGCAAATTGAGGCTTATATGTGTTATGTTGTTCTTAATATTTATTTAGTAGCCTTAATCTTTTTTCTCACTCTAACCTTTGCTAACCGACGTCGTTGCATTGTAGACATCATGGTTAACACTCGTACTAACAGTCGACGTAAGAGAGCAGCTCCAAGCAATGGCCAATCGAATCGAAATGGGGCTGGAAATGATGTCAACCAAAGGCCTCCTCGAAGGCCACTTCCGGGTGTGCAACTCACAAGGTCTGAATTGATCGAGCAAACCCGGTACTTGAAAAATTCCTACTCAAGCTGAAATGCATGAAGAATTGAGGGTATTCGAGCTCTCTTGTTAAGGAATGAGGAGGAATTGGCTCAATTGAGGGGCTGAAAAGGAAGCAAGCTTGCAAAGAACGAGCACACGGATGGAAACTATTCCAATCGCTCGAATCGTGTTGAGATATCTGCTGGAAGGTCATTGGTTGCTCCTAGTAATGAGGTAGTGAAGGGAATGGTGTGGAAAATGGGGTGGAGCCTCATGTTATGGCTGCTCCTCGTGTCCATAACTTAAATATGAAAGCTTTAAGAAGTGTGGTGCTAAGGAATTTGATGGCACACTTGATGCAGTGGGTGCCATGGAATGGCTGACTGATATTGAAGTGGTTTTGCTTCATGCTACTGTCCGGATGATATGAAGGTGTTATGTGCTACCCGTGTGTTAACAAAGAATGCTCGCAACTGGTGGAGATCAACTACTGTTTCCTTGACTCCTGAGGTGCTTGCTGCTATGCCTTGGGGTACATTCAGGGAAAATTTTTGGAAGAATATGTGGGTACACGTGAGTTAAGATTGATCGAGAAGGAATTCAGAGCTTTGACTGCTAAGCCAGGTGCCATAGGTGAGTATGCCCGTTCATTTACAGAAAAGCTCCAGTTTGTAGGTCGTATGGTACCAAGAGAGATAGATCAGATCGAAGCTTACTGTGATGGTCTTCCTGCCAGCTATCGCGGCCTTTGTAGGCAACACACTATGTTGTCTGCCGCTATTAAGGAGTCTAAGAGGTTGGATGATGATTTAAGTCTGAAAAAATGGCTTCAAAAGATGATGATAAGAAATTCGGTTTCAAGAGAAGGTTCAATGGGTCTTCGAATTCTAATAAGAGGTTCAAAGGTAGTTCTACTTCGAATGGGGATAAGGATAAGAAAAAGAGTAGCACATGGTGTTCAGCTTGCAAGACCTATCATGAGGGTCCATGTCCTGACAAGACCAAGAGGTGTGATAAGTGTGGTAGTCCGGGGCACGCTGCAGTTGATTGTAAAGACAAGGCTCGTTGTTACAAGTGTAAAGAAACGGGTCATAAGATGCTGATTGTCCTCAGATGAAGAACGATGGAAAGAAGACGGTTGCTCCAAAGCCAAAAGTTCATGCCTTTCAGATGACAGTGGAAGCTGCTAAGGATAACGATGAGGTAGTAAGCGGTACTTTTCTTGTTAATTCAAAACCTGCTTCTGTTCTTTTTGATTCGGGTGCAAATAGGTCTTTTGTGTCTACGTTGTTTGCTCCTAAGCTCGGAAGAGTTACTACTCCTCTTGATTGCTCCATAGAAGTAGAAGTTGCTAACGGTACTATTAGTGATATACGTGTGGGCTACGATGATTGTTCTATTGAGATTGAAGGTCGTGCCTTTCCAGTCCAACTATTACCTACTACTCTTGCTGGCTTTGATGTAGTGATAGGTATGGACTGGTATCTCAAAATAATGCCACTATTATTTGTTCCCAAAAGATCGTGAGTTTTCCTACTCCTGATGGTAAGATCATTTCTGTGTATGGTGATAAGAAAAGAGGAACCATAAAGATCATCAATATGATGAAAGCTCTCAAGTGTATCCGACAGAACAAGAGTCATTTTCTTGCCTATGTCATTGATGCACGAAAAGAAAAGTCTTCCATTTCTAATGTTGAAGTAGTTTCTGAATTTTCTGATGTGTTTCCGGATGATCTTCCCGGTATTCCTCCTGACCGTGAGGTCACTTTTCAAATTGAACTCGTACCCGGTGCTACTCCTGTTGCAAAAGCACCTTATCGATTAGCTCCTACAGAAATGAAGGAGTTAATGACTCAACTTCAAGATTTACTTGACAAAGGTTTCATACAACCAAGTTCCTCGCCTTGGGGAGCTCCGGTTCTCTTTGTTAAGAAGAAACATGGTTCTATGCGCATGTGCATAGACTACCGTGAGTTGAACAAGCGAACGGTTAAGAATAAGTACCCTCTCCCACGCATTGATGATCTCTTTGATCAACTCCATGGTGCTTCTTACTTCTCCAAGATTGATTTACGGTCCGGCTATCATCAATTAAAGGTCAAAAAGGAAGATGTAGCTAAAACAGCTTTTCGCACTCGATATGGGCATTATGAGTTCTTGTCATGCCATTTGGGTTGACAAATGCTCCAGCGCTTTTATGGATTTAATGAATCGGGTATGTCGTCCATTCTTAGATCATTTTGTGATTGTCTTCATTGACGATATTCTGATTTATTCTAAGTCGGAAACCGAGCACCGTGGGCACTTAAGAGCCGTCTTGAGGTTCTTAAGGAGAAGAAATTATATGCTAAGTTCTCCAAGTGTGAATTCTGGCTTCGAGAAGTTCAATTTCTCGGCCATGTCATCTCTTCCGAAGGTATTAAAGTTGATCCCTCAAAGATTGAAGCTGTCTCTAAATGGGAACAGCCAAAGACACCCACTGAGATCAAGAGTTTTCTTGGTTTAGCGGGTTACTATCGAAGGTTCATTCAAGATTTCTTTCTCATATAGCTAAGCCCATGACTGAATTGACAAAGAAAGGGGTGAAGTTCGTGTGGGCTGAAGCTCAAGAAAAGGCTTTTCAAACGTTAAAGACCAAGTTATGTGAAGCTCCAATCCTCGCCTTACCCGAAGGTACCGATGATCTTGTTGTTTATAGTGATGCTTCTATTTCAGGTTTGGGTTGTGTTCTCATGCAAAGGGACAAGGTTATTGCCTATGCTTCACGTCAGTTGAAGCCTCTTGAAAAGAACTACCCGACCCATGATCTAGAGTTGGCTGCTATGGTGTTTGCTTTGAAGTTGTGGAGGCATTATTTGTATGGCACTAAGTGTACTTTGTACACCGACCACAAAAGCTTGCAATATGTGTTCACACAAAAGGAAATGAATGTAAGACAACGGAGATGGATGGAACTTCTGAAAGATTATGATTGTGAGATTAAATATCATCCCGGTAAAGCCAATGTGGTGGTGGATGCATTAAGTAGGAAGGTGCAGAATTTCTCTTGTAGATTGATGAGCATGGTTGTTCAAGCCAAGTCGGGGTTACTTGATCGTATCAAGGAAGCTCAATCGAAGGCTTTGATGAAGGATAACATTGATAAAGAGAGTATTGGAAAGAAGAAATATCTTGCCATGGAAACGAACAGCCGTGGTTTCCAACGTATAAGGGTCGAATTTGGGTACCATTGCTTGATGGTAACCGAGAATTGATCCTAGAAGAAGCTCATAGGTCAAGATATTCAGTCCACCCGGTGTTACAAAGATGTATGCAGATTTGAAGCCTATTTATTGGTGGCCAAACATTAAGGGAGAAATTGCCCATTTTGTTGAAAGGTGTTTGACTTGTGCACGTGTGAAAACTGATCATAAAAAGCCATATGGAATGTTGCATCAGTTGGAAATTCCGGAATGGAAATGGGATCATATAACTATGGATTTTGTGACTAAGTTACTGAGGACTCCTAAGGGTAATGATATGATATGGGTTATTGTGGATAGATTGACGAAGAGTGCTCATTTCCTAGCAACACGTCAAGATGTACCCTTAGCCAAGATGGCAAAGATGTACATAGATGAAATTGTGTCCAAACATGGTGTACCACTATCTATTGTTTCAGATCGAGACTCGAGGTATGTATCTAGTTTTTGGAAAGTCTTCAGCGAGAATTAGGTACTAGAGTAAACTTGAGTACCGCCTATCATCCTCAATCTGATGGGCAAAGCGAAAGAACAATCCAAACGTTGGAGGATATGTTGAGAGCTTGTGTACTAGAGTATGGTGGAGCATGGGATGATCATTTGAAACTGATTGAGTTTTCTTATAATAATAGCTATCATGCAAGTATTGGAATGCCACCATTTGAAATGCTTTATGGTAGAAGGTGTAGGACTCCAAGTTGTTGGATGGAGCCGGTGAAAAGCAAATTACGGGTCCTGAAATTGTAGAGATCACAGCTGAAAAAGTTAATGTTGCAAGGGAAGCACTTCGTGTGGCTAGAGAACGACAGAAAACGTATGCCGATAAGAAAAGAAGGCCAATTGAGTTCAAAGTCGGTGATTTGGTGATGCTGAAAGTCTCCCCTTGGAAAGGAGTTATTCGTTTTGGTAAGAAAGGAAAGCTAAGTCCACGATTCATTGGACCATTTAAGGTACTCCAACGCATCAAGGATGTAGCTTATCGATTGGAATTACCTCCTGAGTTAGATGGAATTCATAGTACATTTCATGTATCTTATTTGAGGAAGTGTTTGGCGGATGAATCTAGTGTTATTCCCATTGAAGATGTAAGCATTGATCCGAGTAAAAGAATGATTGAGGAACGGTAGCCATACTTGGAAGGAAGCAAAAGAAGCTACACCGGAAATTGATTGACCTTGTGTTGATCAAATGGAAGCACACTCATGGTGAAAGCCTAACGTGGGAAACGGAATCCGTGATGAAGGAGAAGTATCCAGAGTTGTTCATTTCTGATGAGATTCGGGGATGGAATCCTTTTAAGGGGGAGGTAATTGTAACATCCCAAACTTTTTATTTAACAATTGACCTGAGTCGTTAAGTCAACATTACGTGTCCGTTAAGCCTATACATGATTTAATGACTATATGTGTTTAATGTGTTATATGTGTCAAGCTTTAGTGCCTTAATGATTAATGTGCTAAAGTGCTTAAGATATGTTTTATATGTCTTTTGATGTGCTTAAAGTATTTAATGTGTTGTAAGTATTCCCAATAGGTGTTTTGAGTTAAATATGAGCCATAAGGAAGCCTAAGGACTAGTTTTGACATAGGTGGAAACTAAAAAACGGGATTAGGGTCTTGGAGCAGGTCATTAGCTTCTAATTACTCATATTATCCTTTTCTCTTTGAGCCTTAACCATTCCCCATTGCCATAATCAATTCCTTGTTCGATTTCATCTTCGTTTGGTTGATTCGAGAGTGTTTTGATCAAGTTTCTACATTCTCTTTGTAATCTCCAGGTATCCCAGGTATAATAACATTGATTTTATGTCCTTTCAATCCCTTGATTCGATTCATAACTGATCTAGGTCTTTAGAGGGTTGATTGGAGTCAAAAACGTGAGTTTCGATCAATTCGGTAACCTAAAATGATTGTTGTTGTGTTGCAAATCAATTGGATGTTAAGGGTTGTTTTCATGACATCATTAGAGTCTTAAAATGATGAATTTTGAGGGTTAAAAGTCGTTCATAAGGTTTGGGGTCGTTTGGGGTATGTTTGGTTAAGTTTTGGAGGTTAAACAATGAGGTTTGTGCAGAATCGGGGCTAGCTGCGGCGCAGCTACTAAGCTGCGGCGCAACTGGAATCCAGTGACACATAGCTGCGACGCAACTTGGTAGTTGCGACGCAATAGCGACGGAATTTTCAAATGGCCATAACTTTTGAACCGTAACTCCGTTTTTAACAAATAAGCTATCCACGGAATCGTAAGAGAGTCTACTTTCTAATGGTTATGTTTTTAAAAGATGATTGTGATGTCAAGTTTCCAGAATGGTTAATTTAGTGAGTGAATGTCGAGTTTCGTCGAGTTTTGTAAGCTTTAAAGTATTAATCGAATGTCCGATGCATCAAGCCTTGTCATGGGTCATGTTTATAGATACTTAGGCTTGATTCATGAACAAAAGTAAGTAGGTACTTGTTTAGCTTATTATGTCGTTTAATGATTATAGGTAATCGGGAATACTTGCAAAGCTCGGTAACTTACGTTATCATTTTGTACGCTTCTAAGAGGTAAGATACACTACTTTGACATGCTGAGGGTTCAACAAAAGATGGTTTCTTATAATAGCTTCCATTTGATATCTTGATCGTTTATGGGTAATCGGGATACATGGGAGGTGATATGGGCTATGTAAATGACATTTGAGGCCTGATATGCAGTCCCTATGATATGAAATGAAATGAAATGATATGATATGATATGTTTTGAGATGTATTGTATTGTGCATGTTTGTATGGCTTATTAATCTAGTTCACTAGACTCTTTAAGTTGCCATGTCACGTGCACGTTTAAGGGCCCAAACGTAAAAGATGATTATGTGTTATGTTTAGGTAATGTAGATTCCTGAACTATATGTAATGTAAATCGAGCTCGTATATGATATGAAAGTGTTAAGCTTAACCCGTACTTGCCCTTGCCCGGTGAGTACGTATATGGTTGCTTGGGTGGCTCCTTGCAACATAATTACGTGGTTAGAGTATCTCCGGGTGGCGTGATTAACCACCAATGTCTTGAACATACGGACTACTCCTGGATTGGCTTGCCATTCCTTAACGACACTGATGGACCGCCGTAATGCTTATCCATCCAGTCGGGTGTGTGGTCCCCGTTAGGTCTTTTGACCGCCTACACACAAACTTACACCTTATATGATATGAGTGACTTATGTCACACCTGAAATGATGTTATATGTGATGATGAAAAGATGATTAGGCACATCTAAGACGAACAATCCTATACGAATGATGTTTATGGCTATATGAGATGTTATGTGCCTTAATGATGAAATATGACTTTTAATACGTTTTAATTGGACAAATGTTTTTATAAGCTCGTGTTATCTTACTTAGCTAATTCGTTAGCTAACACTTGTTTCTTCAAATGTGTTGTTCCTTCAGGTTTAGAAAGCTTTGAGTGTTGATGAATAAAGAGCGAGGCATGGGTAGATTGTTTGAAAAGGATTATAGTTTACCCATAGTGGCTGCTCCTTTAGACCTTTGAATTTTATGTTTAGATATTTATGAATTGTATTGACTTGTGATCGGTTGTTTTATGTTGGGCAACCGATGGATTTCCATTTAGACTTGTTTCAATGATATGGTTAGTAACACCGGTTGATGAATAAACCAAACTGAAATTATTGGTTTCGACTTTTAAATGTTTTTCCGCTTTCTTTGACACCGTTAGGTGAAAGCTCTTGGAAATCCTTGTTTTTAAATGATGGGTGTTACAATATATCCGTACATCGTACGGGTATTAGTACTAGTATATATATATAGAGATCAAATGAGAAGGTACCTTAAGGAAATAAGGGAGAGAAGGTTCGTTTTCTATTTTTATTAGTATTTATTCAAAATATTAAAATATTGGTATGTGAGAGTTTTTCATCCAAGTTGGGTGTATAACAGCCCCATACTCACTTATCTATATATATATATATATAGGGGAAGGGAATATGAGGCTCTTGAAAAACCTCACATACCTTTTTTTAACCATAAAAATCATAGGGCCAAACATTTATCCAAAATATTAAAATATTGATATGTGAGTGGTTTTTCACCTAACAGCACCATACTCACTTTTCTGTATATATATTATGTATATGTTATCTGTTTTTGCTTGCAGCAATATAATGAGAAGAGGCTGAAAGGACTTGACTCTTAGGCTCAGAAGGCACAAGGATTGAATCCTTACCCTCACAAATTCGATGTATCGATGTCTTTACCTGAATACATACGCAAATATGAATCCTTGAATAATGAGGACCGTTTGGATGTTCAAGTATCATTGGCTGGTGAGCTAGGATGATCAATTACTTAAAACTTGTTTTTTTTTTATTATTATTATTATAATAATGATGTCGATATTTACATTGTTGCCTTCAGGGAGAGTGACAAAGGAGGAAAAAAAAATAAATAATTGAGTCTGTTGATTCTATAAATACCTAGAAACAATTCTTCTTATAATCGTTGATTAAAGAATTTTTTATATCAATCCAAAAACTGTCATATAAAAACATTGTCATCAAATATATATAGTCACACTATTAATTAATAATAGTACCATTCAATCTTCTTAAATATTCAAAAAAAACCCCAAAGTTATTTATGAGCAAAAGTCCCATCAAGTATTACGGTTATGGAGCCCAAAAGTCAATCTTCCTTCCAACTTTAAACAATTATTCCACGCGTCAAATGTAGAGAAGTGTGACCAAATACTTGACTGACACCATTCTCACGGGGCTGAAAAGAACTCGACCTCGAGTTCACCTGATTTTCACCAAGATATGGAGATAAGTCTTTAACATCGAAAGTAGTTGAAACTCAAAAATGTCTGGACTCAACTCTACTTTATAAGCATAATCTTCTATGCATTTCACAATTTTAATTAAATGGACCATCACCCCGCTTGAAACAAACCAGAGCCCATCAAAGTTTCACCATGCTAGCTCAACAGATTGAGACTTCACTTTTGTCCCAGACTTGGTTGTCATTACGGTGTTTTTTCCATCTTCAGGGTGGACATGTAGACGCTTGACTGGCTTCATTTCTTTTGTTTGAGTTTGGGTCAAACTTGTAAGCTTTGGACTGCTAGTGTGACGAACCTCACCTTTACTTCTTGTTATGATCCCATCAAGGATTTCGCTTGTTCATATTCGCCCGCAACAAAATCTTGAAGATGAACACTTTTAAGGAATTTAGGAAGTAAATATTGCCTTGCGGGAACAAGAAGCATGATCAAAAGTGGAAAGTGAACACCAGCTATTGGAATCCAATTAAGCACACGAGCAAATCAGCTGCTTGAAACAATGTAAAAGCAACAACCATTTTGAAATGGACCGTTTCCACAAATATTGCATGAATTTCTTCCAAAACCTTGTATCTACGACTTGGAGCAATGATAAGTAACTGTATTCTTTACCAAAATTGATTCCCGCCCCGGGTAAATTTTCAATGGCCATAAACGCAAAGTAGCCCCAAAGAACCGAAGTGGGGATCTTTTTAAGCAATGGCATAGCAGCAAGACACCCACCAACCATAACGCCTGTAGTGCATTGCTAGGTCGTTGTTCTTTAACTTCAACATGTAAACTATCATCAACATCCTTATCGACATCAAATAACGCCTCATCAACTGGTGCGGTTATTATGTAACCACTACTCGAAGCTAGCTTGTTGAATACTGGATTCTTTTAGCTCTTTCAATTCCACACTTGATGGATCTTGACAAGCAAATGGTGTCTTTTTTAGAACGTCATTAACTGTAATATATGAAACACCAGTCCAAATGACCACCACTACCAGAACACCAAAATCCGCAATGAATCCCTGTAACCACTTTATGATAATTCCCACAAGACATTTTTCTATCAAGATTTGAGCAAGACGATTCGACTTCTTATCCATCATAATCTGATAATGACCAAAATCATGACCAAGCCAACCATTTTGAATCCAAAGAAAGCTCATCAACCCACCACACATAAAACGAACAAAACCGCTTTCAATAACCAAAACACCATCAACACGTATGGAATACAATGTTGCAATAAAGGCCAAAGATATTATTACCCCATGTCCTTTCTTTTCAAACAAACCCTTTTTTTAAAAACTTAAAATGAAGTTTTCTATAATCTTTTGACATCAGAGAAACTTTAGAATCTTTATATAATAGCCATTAAAAAACTTATCGAGATATTGCCAAGTTGAAGATAGATGAAAAGAAATATACGCACCACTGAGCAATCGCAATTCACGATCAGGGTCTGAAACATCATATAGAACTTGAAGTGCTGCAATAAGAACCCAGGATGATACAGTTCCATCCATACATCCGAGAGAATCGCAGCCGAAATTTGATAATTTTGTGTAACCGGCCAAAAGACGCAATGAATATATTTGCATCGTTGATCTGGATTTGATTCACATCACCTGTTGTCCAGGCATAACAATCATCATCCTCGTATTCATCAAAGACGGGTAGATGATCATAGATAAAATCGTCACAACGAGACATTTTGATTAGAAATTTTGGCTCTGATTACCAACTGACGCAGGAGGAAAAAAGGATAAATAATTGAGCCCGTTGATTATAAGAATACCCAGAAACAATTCTTCTAATAATCGTTGATTCAAAAGAATACCGATAATTAGGCAATTTTACACACATTAACACAAACTTGTGTATAGGGAGAAAGAACTTTTTATATCAATCCAAAAACTGCCATACAAAAACATTGTCATCAAATATATATAGTCACACTAGTAATTAATAATACTACCATTCACCTTCTTAAATATTCAAAAAACCCCAAGATTATTTATGAGAAAAAATCCCATCAAGTATTACGGTTATGGAGCCCAAAAGTGAATCTTCCTTCCAAGTTCCAACTTCAAACAATTATTTCACGCGTCAAATGTAGAGAACTGTGATCAAATACTTGACTGACATCAGAGAGTGATGAGCAAACGCTCTTCATCATCAAAGTTGTTTTTTTACGACTTATATGGTTCTGGGGCAAAAATTCAAGTTATGGCTGATGCAAGGTAACCTTCCTAACCAGTTTATATAAAAAAGGTCATTTGGGTTGAATCGGTTTGTTAGAGAGAATTTAGAGAAGAGAGAAATGATTTTGTTTATTTCATAACTGTCCAACAATTACAACTGAATTCGATATTTAAACAACAATACAACTAATCTCCCAAAGCTAATTCGACCCGCCTAACAGTCTTTTGAATATTTACAAAAGACCCCCGGACTATTAAACTTGTCTAATTTGACCCTTAATTCTAATAACATGTAACAATACCCTCCTCTTTTAAAGAATTTTGTCCTCAAAATTGGAAATTAGGAAAACAATTCTGGATGTCTTCAGCTAACTCCCAAGAAGCTTCTGACAATGGAAGTCCTTCCCAATGTACCAACAATTTGACCTCAGCTTTGTGACCTTTTTTAAGCAGTTTCCTATCAACAATTGACCTTGGTTGTAAAACAAATTTAGGACCAGTAGGAATTTGGGTAGGCATTGGTGGAGGACCATGGGCTTTTTTCAAGAGTGAAACATGGAAGGTTGAATGAATTTGGGCATCTACAGGCAGTTTCAGTTGATAAACTACCTTCCCAATTCTTTGTAAAATCTTAAATGGCCCAAACTACTTGGCTGCAAGCTTCCTATTAAAGTATGATTTCATAGATTTTTGCTGAAATGGGTGGAGTTTAACATACACCCAGTCATTTTATTGGAATTCTCTATCCATCCTATGAGAATCTGCCATTTGTTTCATTCTGTTCCTTGCCTTCTCCAAATTAACCTTGAGTTTTTAAATCATGCTTTCCCTTTCTCTATGAACATCTTCAACTGCTGCAATATTTGTATCTCCTGGAATGTATAGGATGTGCAGATTAGGTTTTAATCCAAACAAAGCTTCATATGGACTCATCTTAATTGCAGAGTGCCAAGTGGTATTGTACCACCACTGAGCCAGTGGTACCCATTTCACCCAAGTTAAAGGAGCATCCAAGCACATGCTTTTGAGATATGACTCCAAACATCTGTTAAGAACTTCTGTTTGCCCATCAGATTGTGGGCGGTAAGCTGAAGAAAATGCCAATTGGATGCCTTGTAATTTCATGAACTCTTTCCAAAAATTACTCAAAAGCAATGGGTCCCTATCAGAGACAATAGTAACTGGAGCTCCATGAATATTGAAGATATTGTCCATAAAAACTTGAGCTACTGAAGTAGCTGTGAATGGATGACCGAGTAGCAAAAAGTGTCCATATTTAGTCAACCTATCAAGCACTACCAATATGATATCTGTACCCTGAACACTTGTTAAGCCAGAAACAAAATCCATGGAAATATCTGTGAAAATGGATTTTGGAATAGGTAAAGGCTGCAATAACCCAGGTGAGGCTACAGCTTCATATTTTGACCTCTGGCAAACTGTGCATTCTCTGACAAATTTCTTCACTTCTTTAGAGCAACCTTTCCAATAAAAAATCTCTTTGATTTTTGTTAAAGTTGGAACAATGCCAGAATGTCCTCCAATAGGTGAAGAATGATATACTGAAATAATATCATTCCTTAAACTTGTGTCTTTTGCAATCATGATTTTTCCCTTCCTCCTCAAAACCTGACCATCCCATGATTTATTTGGAATTGTGACCCCTTGACTCAATTTATCAATTAATAACTTTGTATCAACATCCTGCTGCCAAAACTTCTGGATCCTGTCCCACAACATTGCATCTACTGAACTGATTCCAATTTGAAAAATCTCCATACCTTGAATCCTGGACAAGGCATAAGCCACCAAATTTTCTGCTCCCTTTTTGTAACTAATCTCATAATCATACCCCATTAATTTGGCCAACCATTTTTGATGCAGTGGTGTAACAATCTTTTGATCCAACAAATGCTTCAAACTCTCATGGTCAGTTTTGATGACAAAATGATTTGAAGCCAAGTAATGGTGCCATTGTTTGACTGCCAACAAAATAGCCAACAATTCCTTCTCATAAACTGACCATGACTTTTGTCTAATGGACAATGCTTTACTAATGAAGGCTATAGGGTGACCCTCCTGCATTAATACAGCTCCTAATCCACTCCCTGATGCATCAGTTTCAACTGTGAAAGTCTTAGAGAAATCAGGCAATCTTAATACTGGTGGAGTTGCCAGAACCTTTTTTCAAATCCTCAAAAGCTTTTTGACTTTCAGAAGTCCAACTAAAATTATCTTTTTGGAGTAATTCAGTAAGAGGTTTAGCTTTAGCACCAAAACCTTTAATGAATCTTCTGTAGTATCCTGCTAACCCTAAAAATCCTCTCAACTGTTTGATATTAATAGGTTGTGGCCATTCTTGAATAGCTTGTATCTTCTTTGGATCAGTTGACACCCCTTCCTTGGTAGTAATGTGCCCCAAAAACTCAATCTGATCTGCTGCAAAAGCACACTTTGATTTTTTTGCTTTTAATGAATTTTCTCTCATTAACCCTAAAACAGCCTTCAAATCCTTTAAATGTTTCTCCCAACTTTTGCTATATACCAGAATGTCATCAAAGAAAACCAAGGCACATTTCCTTTATATTGAATGGAAAGTGGTATTCATCAATGATTGAAAGGTTGCAGGTGCATTGGTAAGACCAAAGGGTAGTACCAGAAACTCAAAATGCCCTTGATGGGTTTTAAATGCAGTTTTGTATACATCTGGTTCATACATCCTAACCTGATGATAACCTGACCTCAAATCCAATTTAGAAAAAGTAGTAGACCCTTCCAACTCATCCAACAATTCTCCAATCAATGGAATTGGATACACATCCTTAATGGCAGCTTCATTTAATCTCCTATAGTCTACACACATACGCCAACTTCCATCCTTCTTCTTAACTAATACCATAGGTGCAGCAAAAGGGCTATTGCTATGCCTCGCAATACCAGAATCAATCAACTCTTGAGTCATTTTTTCTATTATATCCTTCTGCACTCTTGGATATCTATATGGTCTATGGTTCAAATCCACCTTGTCATCCTTAAGATTGATTCTATGATCACAAGATCTGAGTGGTGGTAAAGCTTTTGGTACCTCAAAAATATCACTAAATTCCTCTAATAATAACTCCAACTCCTTATTATTCTTACAACAACTCAACAAAGCATAATGCAAATTTGCTGGTTCTGCAGAAGTCTGCAAGGTTAATAACTCAGCTTGCACTAC
Organism: Erigeron canadensis; assembly: GCF_010389155.1. NCBI lineage: Eukaryota > Viridiplantae > Streptophyta > Magnoliopsida > Asterales > Asteraceae > Erigeron > Erigeron canadensis. Next base: position 23,228,892 of record NC_057762.1, on the reverse strand, counting down.
CATATTTGTCCCTTTTCCCATCCATTGACTCACCTTCTCCATTGAACAAAATTTAATACCATGCTGTCCAACCCCTTTTAACTCAATCATTTTTCCTTCCTTTTGGAATTTCATGGTCAAATTCTTAAAATTCCAGACAATGTCATTCAAAGTTTCTAACCATTGGACCCCCAATACTAGATCATAGTTATTCAAATCTATTAATAACACATCATCTTTAAACTAATGACCTTGTATGGACCATTCTAAATCCTTAGACAGATTCAGACATGACATGTTGTTCCCATTAGCCACAGAAACTCTCACATTAGGTATATTAATAATGGAACAAGCTAGTTTATAAGACAAACTCTTACTCATGAAATTATGAGTACTCCCACTATCTACCAAATTATGCAATTTTCTGCTTCCAATACACCCCACCACTTTCATAGTAGAATAAGAAGGAATTCCCATTATAGCATTCAAAGATATGTGAGGTTCCCCTTGAACTATATTTACCATATCTAACTCAGGGGGTGGTTCCGGTCCTATTGGTAGAACATTTAATTGTTCTGCCAAAGCTAATTCTTCTGCAGCCTCATCCACAGTCACCATAAAAATCTGTTTCTTGCCCTTAAAAACTTTTTGATGACCAGCAACCCATTTCTCATTACAATAAAAACACTCCCCTCTATTTCTTTTCTCTTGCATAAAAGTACTTGTCACAGATTTGGGAACCAATGTAGTAGAAGGAGCTGCATTAACTGGTGTGGCCAAGATGGGTGGTTTTGACAAATTACCCATATTACTTGTGCTACTTCCCACATTTCTTGGCATATAATTCCTATTATTAGTAACCCCACCCCAAGATTTCATTCCTAAAGTCTTATTGGCCTGATTTTGCATTTTTGCCAAGTTATGAGTGTCCTTTAAGTGTTTTTGGTTGAAACATTTTCAATGGACATTTAATTTCCGGTTTCAATCCCTCAATGAACAAACTAACAGAATATTTTTTACATAGATTTACCTTATTAAGCAGCCTGTCAAATTCATCACAATAGTCCTCCAATTCTCCAGTTTGTGTCAAAGCTTTTAGAGCTCCCATGGCATCCTCCATGGCTGCAACAGAAAATATTGTAACTACAGATCTTGAATATTCATCCCATTGTATCTCCTGCATTTCCTTCCCACTTGATATGATGTAAGCTTGGTGCCATGACAAAGCTCTTCCATCCATATCGATAGCAGCATACCTAACTTTCCGATTTTGAGGTGTATCATCAATGTTGAAAAAATGTTCACACTTATACAACCAACCCTCTACATCATCTCCATCGAATCGAGGAAAATCCAGTTTTGCCAGACGGTTATAACTGTATTTTTCTCCTTCTGGTCTAATTACCACCGCCCTTTTCTTTTCCAATTCCGCCATTTGTGATAATAGGGTTTGAACGGTGGATCTTAACGAAATCACCTCATTCTGTGTAGTTGAGACTTCTTTCGTCAACCTTTCATTGTCTTTTGATAATTTCTCCATTTTTTGAGTTTGGTTTCTGGTTCCTATGGGTTAATTGTGAATTGATTTAGTGAATTTAGTGAATTAGGGTTCGCCGGAGAACAGATCTCACCGGGGCAGATGACCGGAATCGTAACCGTCGAGAATCGAACGGCTCTGATATCAAATTGTTAGAGAGAATTTAGAGAAGAGAGAAATGATTTTGCTTATTTCATAACTGTCCAACAATTACAACTGAATTCTGTATTTAAACAACAATACAACTAATTTCCCAAAGCTAATTCGACCCGCCTAACAGTCTTTTGAATATTTACAAAAGACCCCCTAGACTATTAAACTTGTCTAATTCGACCCTCATTTCTAATAACATGTAACACGGTTTGATAACAAGTCAAATGGGAGAAAAATTATTCATTTTCCGCATAATTTAGTTGTAAACTCTGTCATTACTGTGAACTGAAATATAACGTTTTTTTTAATGATTTGTACTGTTATTTGATAAAGAAACGGGAAAACAGACTAGACGGGCTATTGGTTTTAAAGTCGAAAATAATGAAGGTATTTTTTTTTGTGTGTGTGCATAAATACTGATGAATAATTGCATTGACATGTCTTGACTCTACACCATCCTTTAGTTTTCTATGACCGATTTATGTTATCAACCGTAGAAAGATACACTAGCTAAATCACATATGTTTTCAGGACTTCCATTTTGGAAGAAGCTGAATTTTCCAAGTACCATGCTGGTGTGAAGCGTGGAGATATTGTTGCCATCGTCGGGTTTCCAGGTGTTTATCTTTAACTACAATTGTTTCTTTCTCGAAGCTTTATTTGTTTATTTAGTTTCATAATGCATTTGAGACTAAGACTGAGTAGAAGCCTTGGAGATGAAATGTTGTGTTTTCCGTTGGTGGGATTTTCAAGTTTACTGACACGTGAATGATCATTATTTGTTTTTGTGGATGTTCTAATTTTGATGTAGTTGATATCTTTGTATAAACTATAGGGGTCTTAGTGTAGTTATTAGGAAGTGTGTATGTAATATTGTAAATAAGTGGGCAGTTAAAAGCCCATTAGACATGTCGTTAGAATGAACCGGTGCCAATAATTGGTCGTTACACCGGTTAGAAAATTATAAATAGGGAACGATCGTATGTAATTTCCTATGAATAATATATTGCAAGTATCAATATAATAGCAAGTTTATCATACATACCTCTGATTTTGTTCATCATAGCAAGATTATATCTAACAATTGGTATGAGAGCCAACGTTAATTGATCCAGGGAAGAACAGAGTAACATCAATCGATCGAAAACAGGGGATAGCAAGGAGCAACTCTGTTGTTGAAGAACGATATTCCAAAATCGAAGCAAGTAGAAATCAGATATAAATTGAAGAAGAAAATGGTTTAGGGTTTCTTCAAAGGGCAAAACAGAACAGGGACGAAAGCGTGGAGAAGAACACCAGGGGTGTGTTCGTCAGCTGTACAAGGAAGAAAAAAGAACACTGTTTGTGTTCTTGTGATTTAGAAGATACTTTTTTTGGTGTTATAATTGCAGAATGGAAGAAAAGTCAGACAAACACAAAAGTTTTGTGTTGACAATCCGAATAAGAACAAAGGAAAAAGGTACACACGTTTATTGGGGATTTCTAATAAGACAAACAAGAAAATATTCACCCTTTTGAATTTTGACTTGGCAAATCAGATTTTTTTTGTAAAGAAAAAAACTTCTGTATCTTTTATATTAACAAGTAAAGATATTTATTTTGTTAATTGCTTTAAAAATACAAAAGTTTTTTGAATCAGATAAAGTTTGAAAAAGGATCAAATTTGAAACTTGCACATTATTTTGGATACCGAAAGGAGTGAGTATTCAGGGGGAGATTTTGAAGTCTTCAATTTTTAAGTTTTATTTGCAAATTAGAATTCCCGTTTAAGAGTTCCATTATTGATAGCAAGTTAGAAACCCATTTAAGATTTGATTTGGAATTTTGTATTAGCAAGTATATACCCTTGGATTGATTGGTGTAAGTAGAAAGAAATCATAACCTTTGTGGTATAGTAAGTAAGAACCCAAAACCTTAGTGGTACAATCTTTCGTGGAACAAACCTTAGTGGTACAACCCTTCGTGGAACAAACCTTCGTGGAACAACCCTTTGTGGAAGAATCGTTCGTAGAACAAACCTTTGTGGTAAAAACCTTCGTGGTGGTGTTAAACTGTGTGTTACTACCAAATAAGAACAACAAAACATGCGTGGTACAAGCAAGAAGAGAGATTGAAGCAGAACAAAGAAGATTGGAAAGAAAAAGTCCAAGAAATCAACGCACGAGGTAAGCATGACGGGCAAAGAAGATAAGAAAGGGGAAGGCACGTCTGGGTCAAACCGTGATCAAGGAAACATATCCCTCCAATGCCCAAAACTAACTCAATCAAATTACACCCAATGGGCAATTTTTATGGAAACGATTTTAAAGGCTTATTGTCTTTGGGAAGCGATTGATTCAGAAGAGGCGGATGAAAAAAAGGCACATACAACGAAAGCGATGATCTTCCAAACGTTACCGGGAGATATTTTAATGCAAGTTGCTCAATACGAGAGTGCAAAGGAAGTATGAGATGCGATCAAAGTTCTATATCTTGGAGGAGATCTGGTTGAGAAGGCACGCCTACAAACTTTAAGGAGCGAATTCGAAAACCTGAAGATGAAAGAAAATGAAACCATAAGTGACTTCTCAGGAAAGTTGGGCAGTATACGGGCAAGGTTTAGAAACCTTGGTTCGACACTATTGTGGCAACTATCGAACAATCTCAAGATCTAGAAAAGATGAAGTTTGAAGAAGCAGTAGGAAGGATAGCAGCGTTTGAGGAACGTATCAAAAGCCAAGACGAATTGGAAGATAATGATCAAGGAAAACTTCTAATAGCAAGTGGAAATAATCCTTTAGAAAGTTGGCATCATGGAAAAGGACGTGGTGACCAAAGCCATGTTAGAGGACGTGGAAGATGACCTTTCAGAGGACGTGCAGGACGTGTAGGACGTGTTGGCCAAACAAGCAATGACAAGAGTAGATTCAAATGCTATGAATGTGGTGAATATGTACATTTCGCATAAGAATGTACAAGACGAAGGGTCAAAGAGAAAGAAAAGGAAGAGGAGGCACATCTCGTGTGGGATGATGAAGAACCAGCACTACTCTAAAGATAAATCAAGGATGAAGACCTTTAACTATATTTAGTTTAAGGGGGAGTATTGGAGTATAAACTATATATAGGGGTCTTAGTGTAGTTATTAGGAAGTGTATATGTAATATTGTAAATAAGTAGGCAGTTAAAAGCCCATTAGACATGTCGTTAAAATGAACCGGTACCAATAATTGGCCGTTACACCGGTTAGAAAACTATAAATAGGGAACGATCGTATGTAATTTCCTATGAACAACATCTTGCAAGTATCAATATAATAGCAAGTTTATCATATATACATGTGATTCTGTTCACCATAGCAAGATTATATCTAACAGTATAATGTAAAACAATGCAATTTTATCTTGGGTTTGCATCCTGTCTCATTTATTCACCCTTATGGCAGGAAAAAGCAAAATAGGAGAGCTGAGTATTTTCCCAAAGTCATTCACAGTTTTATCACCTTGTGCTCATATGATTCCAAGGCAAAAAAGGGCACGTGCTGCTGAAAATCGTAATATGAAGGTGAAACTTGTTGTATCAATTTGTTTGATGTTGTTGGGTAGACCTGGCAAAATGGACAGGCAGGGTGAATAATTTAACCGAAACACTTTCTGTCCAAAGTTTTTGTAATTTATATTTTCATTATCGCATACTAGATAAGATTACAAACCTTAGGTAATATCAATGATAATATGGATAATAAGTAAAGTATCTAGGACATGTAAAGTACTTAAAACGCACTTTGATGTTCATTCCTTTTAGCCCATTTGGCCTGTTTTCCTCCAAGTTATTACAGTATTCTTTATTTAATCCGCTCAATTAATTAGAGAAGGCATTACCCAAATGCACTCGTACACAAGTATCTGGGTTGAATTGGCACCTCTACTGTTTGGATTATTAAGTGATTTGGGGTTGCACTCTTAATTTACAGAAACTGGATGCATGGACTCCTGGAAGTAGTAGAAACCCCGATGCTTATACATTAAAGGACCAGGTATATGATATTACCTATTGTGGTCTGTTTCATGGTGACGTTTGGTTTTCACCCATTAACCAGATTGATACATATCGTGGGATAGGAAACTCGTTACCGCCAGCGTTATCTGGATTTGATGTTAATCCTGAAGTGAGACATATATTCATAACCCGAAGAAAGATCATAAATTATGTTAAAAGTTTCCTCAACGGGTAAGTCTCATTAGCATGGCTTTCTATCATTAGGTTCCATCACTTTGTCAGAAGATTGTGTTTTTTCCAATTTATTTTAGAGGTTTGACTTTGATCAGGTCCATTGTCAAAAGTTAAGGTAAAATGGTTACGGGTTGAGCAGGTTGAGCGAACTGAAATCTGTCCCTTTTAAGTTATACTGTTTACAACCTCTTTAATCAAATTTTATTGAAGGAATCGGATTGTCTATTTGTCTTTGTATTGTTTATGTGATCATATTCAGATGTATACTTTTTTAATGTGTCGAACAATATTTGTGGGTCAACTCATTTAGCCACCTCTGTTATTTTTTCCTTCTGAAGGCTAATTGTTTTCCCTCGTAGGTTGAAACACCTATGATGAACAAGATTGCTGGCGGGGCAGCTGCACGTCTCCATTTGTGACCCACCACAATGATCTAAACATGCTACTACATATGCGAATTTCCCCTGTACTTCGTTTGAAGGAGCTTGTTGTTGGTGGATTTGAACGTGTATACGAGATTGGAAAACAGTTCAGGAATGAGGGAATTGATCTGATATACAATCCTGAATTCACAACCTGTGAATTTTACAAGGCTTATGCAGATTATAATGATATGTTGGAGCTAACAGAACAAATGTTAAGTGGTAAGTCTAGAATTTCGGCCACACATATCCCAAAGTTTACTTCATGGGTTAAATTAGAGGCGGTCCATTTTTTTGTTTCTAGCATGTCAAATAGAAAATCTCGTGTCTAAGAGAAATTTGTCTAAATTTGTTGAAACTTCTTTAAAGTGTATACCCAGTGCATTAAATCTCACAGATCTATTTTAAAAGAATTATTAATGTTTAAGAATTGAATTTTTTGTAGTCAGAGTTGACGTACTAATAGTTATAAACGAAATTTAAATTTGACCAAGATGTGCTTGGCCATGCCCAACTCAACCTGTCCATTTTGCCACCTCTTGTTTTTATTTGAAACCATAATTGAATTATATGCTAATTTTGCTAACAACACTATGAACCAGGAATGGTCAAGGAGCTGACGAGTGGTTACAAGGTTAAATATCATGCCAACGGTTTAGATAATGAGCCTATTGAAATCGACTTCACTCCTCCTTTCAGGTCATTTGCTTGCTCAAAAATCTTATATGATGTCTTGCTATTTTATCACTTTTTGCTGGAATACTAAATTTGCATCAAACGTTTTCAGACGGATTGATATGATTCAAGGGTTGGAGGAGACAGCCGATCTTAGGATACCCAAAGACCTTGCGAGTGCTGAAGCCAATAAATATCTAGCTGATGCATGCACCAAGTTTGATATCAAATGTCGTCCGCCTCAAACAACAGCACGATTATTAGACAAAGTAATGATTCTGTTAAACAAATTAATAATTCTCAACTTACATGGTTATTGGCTCAGTTTATGATTCTTTACATGCTTCTTTGTCGACTAGTGTGTTATACCATAAGTCATTAGTCTAGTCTGTATCGCATTCATGTATCCGTGATTGCTAATTCCTGTTGATGTTATCCAAATATATTACCTAACCTTTTTTGTACCTAAAGCTTCAAATACAGACACTCAGTCGGTCAAATGCTTCGTTTTTAATGATGTTAGTTTCATATCGACCTCATATGTGCTAACACCGACATTGATTAATTTTTGTTTGCAGCTTATTGGACACTTCTTGGTGGAGCAATGTGTTAACAAGCATGAGGTATGCAACTAATTTGGTGTCTTATTTAATTCATTTATCTTCCTGGTATATCTTTTAATATCATTGTTCCATACACCGAACTTAATGATCCAGTGGTACAGCGAGAACGCTTTGCCAATCAACTAAAGGTACTAAACTTACTTAAAAGAGTGTACCAGTATTGATATGTTAATAGTTATTGCTGATTATCCAATCACAAGTTTTCAGGATCGACAATCAGGGGATGACGAAGCAATGGCTTTAGATGAGGCGTTCATTAAGGCTCTTGAATACGGTTTATCGCCAACTGGTGGTTGAAGTTTGGGTATTGACAGGCTTACAATGTTGCTTACAGATTCACAGAACATCAAGGTTTCTGCAAGTCTCTCTTTAATACTCATATACTATACTTCCATTAGTAAATTTTTGGGGTCTTCATTGTGGGCCATTAAACTTGTACATTTTTGGCCAAACAGGAAGTTCTACTTTTCCCGGCTATGAAATCACAGGATGAGCCTCTAGTCAAAGGTATACGTTTCAGAAACACGTCACTTTTTTGTTCTTCTACTGGACACTTTACACAAATCAGTTTTCAGTTATAGAGGTCAGAGGTGGCGGCTTTTAACCAATTACTTATGAATGGCTTGATTAGAGTATGATATATCGAAACATGTCAAGTTAGAAATTATGTGCCAACAGAAAACAAAGATCAAATGAGTTTTACCAGAATCTGTTTTTAATGGGGCAATCTGTCCATTTTTTCATGTCTAAACTTTATTAGTCATACCTGAAAAACTCACAAATTTTATTATATGCAGCCGTAGAAACAATTAACACATCTGAATTTGTAAAACACATATTCTATTTACACAATGTATATGTTATTTGATGTTATGCATTTTATCGATGATTCGTGTCATTGATTAGATTTAGGCATAGATTAGATTTAATTTGTGCTCATTGGAACTGGCCAGTTTTCAGAAATAAGAAAGGCTATAGGGGGGGGGGGGTATAGACCTATACGCAGAATACCGTTCTTTTTATAAACATGGATGACAGTCTTTCCAGAGAAAGAAAGCCTATACGGGGCGTATTCCCTTGTACACAGTGTGTGTATAGGTCTTCTTTTTCTGGAAATAGGGATTAACTATGTGTGGCTTTCTTTTAAAAGGACGAACAATATGCCACGTGGTTAATTTTTTTTTTTGGATTTCCTTTTAGCTACTTTCTTTTAATATACTTTCCCAGATGTCGTTGTCGGAATCACAGTTTTTGGGGGAGCATGTTCAGGATACTCTCGAGAACGTTAGTCGCCGTATGGACCATCTGGTGGAGATGATGGCGTGTTTCTCCGACCAGCAAACTTACATATGGGATAACCTTGGTGTCCCTTATGTTCCTCCTCCGCCACGGCCCGTTGCCATCGAGCAGGTCCATGGGACTGCGCTGGATACTGTCGACAACCTTAGATGTTGGATGGAGAGTCTACAGAAGACCCAAATGTAGTCACACCGAGCTGTTCTTCCTCCCCCACCTCTGCCGCGTTAGATATTTATGTTTTTTTTTTAATGATCCAAACCCTTTACTGTAGTTTGAAAAAACCTTGAACTTTTATTACAGAAGATAAGACAGAATAGCCGTCCATTAATATGGAAAAATTGATCAAACTTGTATTCTTAAATTCTCTTCTACCTTGTTATAATCGAACTAATAATCTTAAACAGAACTCCTCAATTGTTCCCTTTGTCATCTTCGAATCCTTATACCAAAATGTCAGCCTCCTTAACAACACGACATTCATATTATCCAACACACAAAATAGCATTATTTACCAACTTTATTCTTGAATATGACTAATACTAATTTCTAATTTTAAACCATTGATATGATCATTAATTAGCTTTAAGAGCCAAAGTTAATTAATAGGTACTGCAGTATATCACACCTTCCTTAATGCAAGTCCTCATATTTGATAATGATGTCAAATGGCATATCTTTATTATACTTGTGTTACTCTCATCTTATAATCATGCTATTGCGGAAGAAGAAAGTTCATCAACACTGGTACCAACGACGACGCCAGTTGCTGAAAATAACGGTATGAATTATGACCCGACAATGGCCATTGTTTTGGTGTCGCTTTTAAGCGCATTTTTCATGATTTGCGTGATCACGGCGTATTTTCGCCATTACACAGAACAACAGCTCAGACTTGCAGCAAGTACGACACATGGGAGTGAAACCGGGTCTATGAGATCCGTGGTCCATGGGCTTGACCCGGCTGTGCTTGCCACATTCGCTAGTTTTTCGTATTCAAGTGTCAAGGGAATAAAGTTGGGACAAACGGTACTAGAATGCGCCGTGTGTTTAAATGAGTTCCAAGACCATGAAACTCTACGTTTGCTACCGATGTGTAGCCATGTGTTCCATCGCGAGTGTATTGACACTTGGTTGGCTGCACATGTCACTTGCCCAGTGTGTCGGGCTGATCTTGTACTCCGACCCGGTGAACTTAGTGAGTTAACCGAGTCACTACATTGCCCCCTAGAACGTGAGATAGATTTTGCCTCGACTGAGTTTCTACTCCCAGTCGAGGCAAAACATGATATACATCCTACCACAGAAATGCCACGTTCCCATTCAACGGGCCATTTAGTCAGGCCCGTTGAGAATACTGAAAGGTATACTCTACGGTTACCAAACGAAGCACTAGCCCTTTTTATGAACATGGTCACGAGCCTGCCTACGAGCCCACATCCAGCATTTCCTATGGAAAGTAGCGAAAAGATGACCTTTAGAAGTATTAGCGTTGGTTCTACTCGAAGACTTGATTATTCTCACTATGCAAAGTCTAACTCTCGAAGACTAGAAGGGGAAACGTCGAGGGCCGCCTCTACTAGTGAATCTCACGCCAACAATGGAAATGACTTCACGAGGACTTCAAATTCACATCGGTTTTTTAGATCCGTTAGATCACCTTTTGACCGCTTCTTTCGACGATCAAATAGGAATTTTGATGCCGGCGAACGATTGAGGGATCAAGTAGCATCAGATGTCGAAGTGTAGATGGACATTTTGATTGTTAATTACTAGTTCTAGTTATTTAAAGAAAGATATAGCAAAATATTTGTTTGTCCTAGAATTATAACAAAATCACCTACCCAATCGCTTGTTTTTTTTTTGTTTTTTTTTTTTTCTTGTTTTTTGCATACATTATATGGCTTTTTATCTAGTTTCGCGATATAACACGATTCCTATAATCGTGATCGCAGGTTTCTAAGCTAGTCTAATTGACGATCAAGACAATAATTGAAAGGAGGAGGAAATAGTTGCAAATAAGTTTTTTGAGATTAAGACCACATCGACGATCAAGACCTATAATCTCAAAAAACATGTCTTAATCTCAACTATGGTTCAACCACATCGACGGATTCCAGAGATTAAGACCCAAGGCCGCTATAGGTCTTTAATTACATGGTTGAACCATTAAACAGTATGACTTAATTCAATTCATTTAAGTATTTAAAAGAGTTCCTAAAATATAATAAGTTTTTTTTATAAAAAAAAAAAAAAAAGAGTTCCTAAATAGATTGCTATTTAAAAATCTTTTCTAAAATCCATATATTAATTAGTCTTTCCTAACAATATCCTCAGTCGATCATTTTGACTCCAACATCACCATCCCTCATCTTCACCTCATCTTGACTCCAACATCACCCAAGACTCCACCAATAAGACAACTTTTTCACCTCTTCACCATATTACCCATGATACTCTTCACCATATTACCCATGATACTAAAAACACCCCTCCTGATTATTAATTTTTTTTTTACCGTTGTCGGCCACACCCATACGCTCCACCTTTGTCTACTCTCTTCTTCTTCTTCGACCACGACATCTTCAACGCAGCCGGTGCCAACAGGGTCTTCATCAAGGGTCGACAAGCATTGTTGTAACGGCCTTAAAGAAAGGAAGGTTGATTTATTGCAAACACGAGATGGAAGCTAGCATGGTGACTAGACTTGTTAATATTCGTGAATAGTTCACAATTTATTAAACACATCCAACAAAAAAAAAAATTTTTAATATAATTTATATCCATACCATGTGTATGTTTCACTTCCTTTTTTGGCCGATCTTTCTATTTATTTTTCAAACTGTTTTGGCTGGTTTTTTAATTACTCAACTTTAGCTTAACTAACTATTTTACATATAATTGCGCTTAATGTCTTTTCTCAAAGATCTTAATTCTTAAGTCGTTGCCTTTGTGAATACGAGCATAGTACCCGCGCATTGCGACGGAATTTCATAACTATTATTGCGGATAAACACATTATATTGGTTACATAATGGGAATAACCGCAGAAAATAGAAAGCACCTTTCACACAATTCACGATATTAGCAGTGACCCTTAAAACTTCACGTTATTAGAAATGACCTTTCATATATTCACGTAAATAGCAACATTTGCCACGCATCTCCTTTGACGTGGAAAATTTTAATGACGTGCCAAAAATTTACTGACGTGGTTTAACCCCTAATTTCGTTTGCCAGATCATTTCCCACCAAAACAAATCGTTTCCCCCCAAACATAAAATCCCCAAATCGACACAGCAACTAAACAAAATTAGGGTTTGTAAACCCAAAAACGATTACGGACGATTAGGGCGATTGGGCTGTGATCAAGGGTTCTAATGGCATCCTCTCCAAGAAAAGGTTTGTCGTTTGACATGGTATGTATCTGAAACACCATTTATCATATGTAGGTGGTAAGGCTTTCCTAAAAATAACAAAAACCACAAATTGTACTAGTATCTATTATTGTGTTCCTGGTAAAGACCTTAGTAAAAGAGGACTTAGGATCATCAATGGTGATGTGGATTTGAAGATATTTCTTCATCATATGTCGAATACTAATAGAAGAGTATCTGTTTATTTAAGTCAATTTGTGGATGACTTAAGTAATTTCATTGGTGTGGATACTAATTTGATTGAACAATTTGGGGGTAACAAGGATGGGGAAAATGTTCAAGAAAATGTGGTTAAGGAAGATAATATTGAAGAAAATGTGGTTAAGGGAGATAATATTGAAGAAAATGTGGTTGAGGAAGAAAATGGTGGAGAAGGAAACATGGAAAATGTGGTTAAGGGAGATGATAATGAAGAGTCAAGTGAGGAAGAAAATGATTCTGAGCATGATTATTCAACAGATGATGATGACGATGATACTGCATCTTTGGATCATATTTCAGATGTTGAAGAAGAAGTGATTGAGACTAGGCAGAAGAAACTAAATAAAGAGGCCAAAATTGAGGCAAGGATGTTGCATCAAAAAGCTCTTTTTGATGAAAAAAAGAAGAAAGCCACAAAAAAAACAAAAACATAATCCAAAAGATGTTGGAACATAATCCAAAAGATGAAAAAAAGCTCTTTTTGTATGTTAGTGTTAAAATATTTACTTATTTTAGTATCATTATATTTTGTATGTTAGTGTTAAAATATTTACTTATTTTGCATATGTAAATAGGATGCAAGAGGCCAATTTCATCCAGTTTGGCCACAACATTCACCAAATGCAGTGCCACAACTTACTAAAAATGCTCCAAATGACGTGAATGAATTGCCACAAGCTACTGAAAATGCTCCAAATGAGGAGATAGGCACTCAACAATCACCAAATGAAGTCCCAATAACTTCTGCACATGTTGCAAATGTTGAGGATATCACTACCACTCAAGAGTCATTGAATATAGATAATTGTATGGATGAAGCTGCTTTTGAGAGTCAGGACTCAATGATGGAAGATGCAGACGGGATTTTGGAAACTATTAAGAAGGTGAAACAGGAAGGATGTAAAAGTGCAAAACCACAAGGTTTGAATGAAGAACCAGAAGGTGCAGAGCCACAAGGTGAAGATGGTGCAGAGTCACAAGGTGAAGAAATAGTGACAAGAGAGCAAATTGAAGCTATGATGCAGACTAAAACAGGTTTGCAAGAATTGTTATTTCCAAAAGCTGTTGTGGAAGGTGAAAGTGTTGAAAAAAGACACAAGGCTTTCTTTGACCATCATAAGAAGTTAGGGAAGTTTGGTTTATATGGAAGACCACCAAAAAGGCACAATCTTAGACCCAGACCTAGTAAGCCACTGCTTCCACATGAAAAGGGTGCAAAAGAAGACAACCCAATGACCCTTATTTGAAGTATTATGATGTTTGTTTTTAATTTTAGTCTCTGTCTGAATATTTGGATTATGATGTCTGTTGGATTATGATGTCTGAATATTTTAGTCTCTGTTTGAATATTATCATCTTTTGGATTATGATCAACTGTTTTCCTCCTTAGCATGCCTTTCTTATTTATGATTTTTCCATAAAATTAGTACAAAACTACCACAAATAAACTCCATTTTCCTTTCACCATAAACTGCATTTTCATTTCACCATAAACTGCAGATACATTAGGGAATTACATTACAAAGTACATCAATTTTGCTTTAGTTTTTGTCAAAGCAGACAAAGAACAAAAGCAACATTCCAACCAAACATGCCTTATAAAACACCAATTTTGCTTTAGTTTTTGCCAGTTCTTTTCGCATAATTTCCATGGCCTCCACTGATTCTTCCTTCTTATCATCTTCATGACTGCTTTCTTTAGAAATTAAATGTAGTTGATGCATTGCCTCCTTGTATCTCTCATCAAGAGGAGGATCAACCCAGGCAAAAAAATCGCAATTCATACTTCGAGTACCCTGATTTAATCGAAAATAAGCAACAAAACAAGAAAAATAAATTAATCGCAATTCAAACTTACCCATTTAGCACATCTCTTGAATCTTCTATTTGGGTTCTTCTTTTTCCAAAAGGTCCACTCTTTTGTTAGCAGAGGAGGGTTACACTCACAATACCGATGTTGTGAAGATGAAACCCTAATTTGATTTCTTCCATAGAGCCCTAATTTGATCGATAATGATGAGGAGGAAGACATGGCCCGTAATCGATTTGGGTGTGAAAAACTAATTTGGTTTCTGGGATCGATTTGGGGATTTTATTTGGGGGGAAACGATTTGTTTTGGTGGGAAATGATCTGGCAAACGAAATCAGGGGTTAAAAATAAAAATGATATTCCACGTCAGTAAATTTTCAGCACGTCATTAAAATTTTCCACGTCACAGGCGACGCGTGGCAAATGTTGCTGTTTACGTGAATATATGAAAGGTCATTTCTAATAACGTGAAGTTTTAAAGGTCACTTCTAATATTGTGAATTATGTGAAAAGTGCTTTCTATTTTCTGCAGTTATCCCTACATAATGTGTCAAAAATACATTATGAGATTTTGTCGATTGTTTTCAAACCATATAGAAAGATCAATGTTAATTAAATTAGAATAAAAAATCGTTTTATTTTTATTGGTTTAATTTTTTTTGTAAAGGTAATTTCGGTAGTTAGGAATAGGATGTGTAAAATATAAAGTAAATGTAGAGGGTATTATGGGAATAAAAAATATGCTTAAACTTAATTTCAATACCTTTTATAAGGGTTTATAGATAATTATTGTTGATGTTTGAAAATTTTAGTTGAACTAGATTGGACCAGTTAAAGCGGCCTTTTTGAGATTGTCTCGTTTGAACTGTTTAGTTTTGGGCTTCAAACCGTCCTTAAATTGGACTGGCGGGTTCCAGTTTTTACTGGTTCAATCGACTTTGTGACATTTTCTTTTGAGTTTTTTCTATTATTTGTATTACGATGTACAGTTTTCGGATAACAAATCAGGGGCTCATGTTTTACTCCAAATGGTATTCAATGCCGTAGATGTTGTGCCGTTTGACGATCTATTCAGAGGGGTTTTCCCTGTGAACTACCGTGATTGCATCCTGCCCAGTGGGTGTAGAGACCACATATGGGATGAACAAGCTATGACAAAAAAACGAACGTTCAAAAAAAAAATTGTATTACGATGTATCTATTTTAATTTTTTTTCTTTTTTTGTGTGTGTAGCTATTTACTTATATTTTTAAGGGTTCCAATCAAATATCACAACAGAGCAATGTTTTAAAAACCGGTATTTTAGTCATACCGATGTAGAAAAATGTCCTGGTATTACCGGTATTATCGGTTTTACCGGTCGGTACTAAACTTGTTACAACTTAACGTAAATAGTCAAAATACAATTATAATAAACTAAAAAATAATACCAAACATGTATTTTATAACAAAATATATGTTTTAAAGTTCATAACTAGCAAAAAATAACATTAAAGTATCATAAAAATATTTTTTTTAAAATTCAAAAAAAAATTAAATACTGGAAATACCAGCCGGTATTGAATGAAAATACCGGAAAAATACCGGGGGCTTAAAAGACCGGAGTACCCTCCGATACCGGTAATACCAGTAATACATTGCAACAGAGTATGTTGTCTTTTGCAGCCTAGTTCAAAAATCCGGTTTTAAAAATCTGTTAATATATAGTGCAAAAATTGCATATCAATTTATTAAGTGATATGACGTCCTAAAACACAATTGCTCCGCAACGAAAATATTTAATTAGTCTTGGAAATATATAAACAGGAAACGTATTGAAGTTTAGGTGACATAAGAAATGTATATGACCTTCTTATTAATAAAAATATTAAAACTTTATTTCAATACTTGATAATACTTTATTTAATTTTAGTATCATCTATTCTTTATGATTAACTTAGTAGTTGACTGGTTACTTTTTTACGTGACTCGACTCGTAATAATCGGGAAATTTTTTAAATACTAAAAAAAATATAGTATAACAATATATATGTGTGACGTCTTTGGAAACAAACTATAAGCTGGTTATGTTGATACATTTACCAAAATATTATATATTCAATAGTTTTAAGTCATAAATTTACAGTTTATCTCCAAATTTGCACTAAACGAATCAAAAATACATAAATAACACACAAAATAATGTAGCCATAAATATAATATATAATATATAACCATAAAGAGTGACTTGTAAGAGCCTGAAAAAAAAAAAAAACCTAGAGAGTCGACTCGTTTTTGGTGTAAATCGCTTGACTCGTAAGTGTTTAACAACTCTGAGTGTAATATATCTAAAAGAGATTATAAGAAAAAACGTTTAATTTTTGCTAAAAAAGGTCAATTATAAATAATAAGTAATGATTATATGTTAACATACTAAAATTTAATTGAGGCGATATTACAATCGTGCAAAATAGTTTGTACTTTGTACTATCAAATATATATATTTATTTTTAGATAAAACCAAGATTTAAGAAAGAAAAAATTTTGTTTAAAAGAAAATAGATTAAAAATTAACATAACTAAATCAAAACTTATAAATTGTTCAAATTGAAAAGATATAAAAGTTTTCTGGTTCACTAGAAAAATCGATTTTTAAAACATTGCTTATATTATATTTGTGTCACGTGTATGGTGTATCAGGTACAACTTAACAAATACTTTCTCCGTCCCTTTTTCTTAACAGTCTCTGTTCCGTTTTAAATGTTTTAGTATGACTTTTTAAGTCTTTTTTTTTCCAAACTTTGATCGTGAATATTTCCTCTTGTCTTATATAATACTTATATGAAATTATATGAATTAATTGAGTTTAAAAAAAATATTTTATTAATATAACTCTTATCAATTACTATATAATATAAATAAAGATATTTATAATTAAAATTAAAAAGAAAAAAAAGACTGAAAAGTTAAACTATCACGCTTAAAATGAGATAGATAGAATATTAACAAGTCATGCATCTTGAAATTTTTAAATAGAGTGGGTATGGTGAGCGTTAAGGATATACAACCGGCCAGGACCCATCCAAATTGTCATCCTTGTTTTTTCTTAATATATAAAATTGTTGAGTGACTATTTATCCTAACAAATAAATTAACGAATCAATAGTTTTCATGTTTATAAAACGAATCAATTGTTTTAAGTAGTATCACGATACCCTTGTAGAAGGCGTAAAAATTTAAGGATAGGGATCTTTAACCTTTTAAGTGGAATGAAATAAGCAACTTTATATATTAAAATTTAAGGACAAAATTTAAATATAAAGTTTAAATATTTACCTTCAATTTTAACCCAAATATTGAAATCCTTCCAAGTTAATTTACCTATAAAATTTAAAAAAGTTTTTCTACTACAAATTTTACTTACCATACTTCATATAATTTCTTATGACTATTTTACCCTCATTGATATTTATTTCAACCCATTATTCATTTACGGTGCCCCTTTTTTACTTCTTTCTTTTTTAACTAGATTTTAGACCCGTGTCCAATACTGGACACGGTGTCCAACACTGGACATGGTGTCCAACACTGGACACGGTGTCCAACACTGGACACGGTGTCCAACACTGGACACGGTGTCCAACACTGGACACGGTGTCCAACACTGGACACGGTGTCCAACACTGGACACGGTGTCCAACACTGGACACGGTGTCCAACACTGGACACGTGACTTACGATATTATCAATATCAGATCTTCATACATTTAACAATTAAAGTCATAAAAGTTTACAATTTTGAATATATATAATTCTAAGTGTTATACTTTGCAAGTTATAATACAATAATTACATGAGATATATTGATGGATTTGTTTGTCATAGTCATTCCACAAAGGCAAATGTTACAATATTTTCTATATTATAATTCTTTTTAAAACCAATTATACTCGTAATGTGATATTAAACATACTTGTGAAAAATTAGAGAAAAATCGAGAGTTGTGATTGGTCAATAAACAAACTAATTAAATGATGAAATATTATAAAAAAATATTCTCAAGTTGATGGGACTAAATATTATAAAAAGTATAAATTAAGTATTTAGGGCTAAAAAATATAAATTATTGATGGAAAACAAAAAAGTGTAAATTAGTTAGACTTTTGCTACAAAAATTAATAATGATTATTAGGATTATGATGACATAAGCGAGAATCAATTGGACGAAATTGAGCGATGTGATTGATCAATAAGTTATTAGTTCAACTATTTTAGGCTCGTGTCTAATACACGGGACTTACGATGTTATCAATATTAGATTTTTTATTATAATTTATAACATAATATACTATTTTGAATAAAAATTGATCGATATATCAACACTTTGAGTTTTATATTAAAATATTTTTTTCAAATATATTCATCGAAGTTGTCTTAAAATGTTAATATATTTACATCAAATTAATTAATTAATTTTATGTTTATATGATAGAACATACTATTGGATATATATGAGTTATTATTCAATTGGATATATATAGAGATTATTTTATTGGATAAATATTAACTATTATTTTATTAGATATATATTAACAATTATTATTTATTTAATGTATTAAAATTATTGGATAAAAAGTGTAAATTTGTTGGAAAACAAAAAAGTGTAAATTAAAGTCAAAATTAAAAAAAATGGTCAACTTTAAAAAATCGAGAGTTGTGATTGGTCGATAATTTATTAGAACAACTGTGCTTTAATATAATAAAAGATTATGAGCTTCTTCCTCCATTTTTTCTAATAATGAGTTATGGCCGGCTATCATCTAACTCCCAAAAATATCTTCAATATATCTTTATCTTTATATATAATAAAGAAGGATTTTTTTTAAACTATTTTTAGAAACAATTATGATGTGTGATGTCTACAAATTTTTTAAAAATGTTTTTATTCTATTTATGATGTCATATTTGGTTAATAATCTTTTTAAAATTATTATATTATCTATATAAATATTAAAATAATATTTATCCTAGCATTTTAAAGTCTTCTATAATTTAAAGCTATTTTTAAAAATTGCCACATAGGTCTTTATCCTAGGTGGCATCTCTATATTTTTTTTACAATATATAAATCAACAAAATTATATTATCTAAAACTATTAAATTAAATAAAAATAAAATCTATACATAAACAAAATCTTACAAAAATAAAAGTAAAAAACCACATTCTATATCATAATACAAACCGTATGAATTTAAAATCTATTTTTAAAATTAGAAAATATTTGGTTTTTAAATTATTTATTTCTTAATTTTACTATCCAATATAACCAATATTATATATCACATTGTAATATAGTTTTTATCCTTTTCGTGGTGGTGATTTTACGATTTATAAAAACTATTATCAATTACTAGGTGAATTCAGCGTAATTTGAATCATAGGTTTTTTCTTTGTAATCTAATTATAATTTGAATTTGGTTTCTAACTATATCTAATTAAAGCTTTTCAACTTTTAAGAATTTTATTATTGGGAAATGATTCCTACACAACATAATTTTACCATACACAACAATATATACATTAAAAAGTTGTACTGTACAATTGTCTAATGTATGTATTGTTGTGTATGGCAAAATTGTGTTGTGTAGGGATCACCTCCATTTGATGAAGTAAGTTTTATGAAACTATTTTCTTTGAAATAGTGTGATGAAATTCTAATAAGTCACATATCACTTTGCAAAAAATAAAAGATCGTTATGATTTTACATTATATTTACATTTTAACTTCATTTTATGTTCATTATTATTGCATGAAGTATAATATGTGATAGTTAATATGAATATTTGATAACGTATGTTTTTATATAAATGCAAAGATTTTCATAAATAATAAGATTTATATTTTGAATTTATCTATTTCAATAAATCTAAAAATTTCCATTTAATGATAATATAGATTTATATGTACATGCCTAAATAATGTATAGCTGTTAAAAGTTATTATAAATATTCATAGAACTAAAACAACATTTTTAAATAACCGCACATCGTGCGGGTAAAAGACCTAGTATTATATAAATAAAAAAGAATTGTGATGACATAAGAGTTTTAAAATTTATGTACTCTCATGCATCTTTTTAATTAATTATAACATCATCATATTAATTTTATAATATCCTTCTTTTTATAAATATATCTCATTAATATAAATTTTTATTAAATGTTCACACTATTATGTAAGTTTTTAATCACCTTAATTTTTCGTTATAATAGGCAGAAAACTATAGTTCTTTTTGGATAGGTTTAATTTTTTGTTTTTATCATCCGTATGTGTTTCAACATGTGTCCACAGCTGCACATGTTCTGTTTCCTTTTACTTTCGTTATCTACATAATAACTTATCATAACCTTTCAATTTATTTAACGTTGTTATTATACATTTTAACATGATAATATATTTTAAAACTACCCGGATATAATTCAGTTAATTTGTAAAGCATTTATAAGTTAACCCGGGTTGAACCCGGGATGATTAGCTAGTTTCTTTATATATAAATACTCTCGGCCACAGGTAAAATATAACATAATAACCAAACGCCTAATTTTAAATTCTTTTCAGATTTGAATATATTGGAATAGGGATGGGTTAAATAGAGTACAATCAATCCAAAAAGTACAAAGGGATCTTCTTCATCCTTCTCTGGCGAGACTGCCGTCGCCAGCCATCACCTTCTTCACCGGCAACCGTCACCACCTCCTCCTTCTTCTTTCTTATCAGGTGAGACAACGACCACCATCACCTCTGGCGACATCTCCGGCAATCATCAGTTTCGTTTTTCAATGGATACAGTACGGACATTGCCCTTATCCATTCTAAACTGGTTGTCACCGGACGCATATGAGAATCGTATGGATTTGATGGGCGACAATCCAAGAGATGGTGGCGGTTTGATACGGTACGAGCTCTGTCCTTGCTGGCGGCGCCACCGCCGTGGTTGAGGTGGTCAGGTGATGGTGGTGGTGGCTGGTTGCGGCAGTCTCATCGGAGAAGAAGAAGGTGACACAACAGCCGAAGAAAGAAGAAGGAGAAGGAAGGCTTGATCTGAGCTCTTGATCAAACGGTCAAGATTGATCTCCTTGTATTTTTTGAATTGCTTGTATTCTAATTATCTTTTCCCTGTTGGAATATATATATATATATATGAAAGAGATGAACGATAAAAAAAACATATAATATTATTACTTAAATGCCATATTTTGTCATTAGAAAAGTAAGTAAGTACGTAAACCCAATGTCGTCTTCTACGGGTTTTAGGTCGCAATATCTCGATGGTCTATGGGGGAGGTTAAGATGTAGTCAGCCCTAGCCTTACCCCTACCACGACGGTGTAGAGAGGCTGCTTCCAGGTTCTAACTAAAGATAGAAAATGACCTCCGACCTTGTAAGGGATGAGGATATAACCTATGTTTGGAAGAAGGGATATAAGGTTGTTTGGAGATTATGTCAACAAAGAGAATGAAAAGATTTAGA
Source organism: Erigeron canadensis (assembly GCF_010389155.1). NCBI lineage: Eukaryota > Viridiplantae > Streptophyta > Magnoliopsida > Asterales > Asteraceae > Erigeron > Erigeron canadensis. The sequence goes on along the minus strand of NC_057762.1, from coordinate 23,207,036 downwards.
GATTATAGACAATTTTGTTGTCATTAATGATTATTGATAGGGATTAGTTTCCTATAATGTAAGAAACTTTAAACGAATGTGTATAGTAGGAAATAACTAAAGTTGTGTGTATTGTATGTAAACAACTCGAAATAATGTTTATTGTATATAAGAATTTTGTTTCAATCAATTAAAATCTGACAAGTGGCACATGTATATGGTTTCCACGTATGTTTTCTTACATACAATAAACATTTTTTTGAGTTGCTTACATACAATATACACAACTTTAGTTTTTTTCTACTATAGACATTCGGTCAAAGATAGTTATATTCTAGGTAATCCCTTATTGATATACTCTGTTTTTTTCCCGTGTGTATAATAACATATGAAGAAGTTAGAAAGGATAGAGAGATCGTGGGGGAGAGAAGTTGTTGGTTTGAGATAAACTCATAAAAGGGTTAAAAATTCCGACAAAAATAGCATCTAAATTAAGGGTAAATCTATCTCCCTAATAAAGCAAGGTTCTTAACTTAAACCTTTTAAAAAAAAATTGCCACATGGCAATCTCTCCCTCTTCCTTATCAAATATTCCGTCAAAACTTATGTTTAAGAAAATAATATTAATCAAAAAGCAAAATAAATCATTCCTTCAAACCTATTCATAAAAGATTATACCCTAATAGGCTATTTTTATCTTCTACTTCTACATTCTGCATCCCAAAACCATTTATATTTAAAGGTAAGTAATATGCTTGGTTAATTTCTATTTGGTTATTTTTTTGTTCGCTATTCGATCAATTTTTTTTGTCCTGAATATATACAGGGTTTCATGTATAATTTCAGAAATCATTTATTTAGTTTATGTATATATATGGTATTATTTTTATTATTATTATTATTCTTTTAGTTTGGAGTTATTATTTTTTTTTTTTTTTGCCTTTTTAATTTGATTTTCACATATATTTGTTTGATAAAAAATAATGTGATGCACACTAAATGTTTGATACTTTGATATACTGATTAGTTGGTTTTTTTTTTTATTGTTTTATACATCTAAAGAAGACATGATTTTCGATGGAATCGATATCTAAGCTAAGCTTTTTTTTTCTCTCTCTCTTTTTTGAGGGGTTCAATATTGTGTGGTATTCAAATTTGAGATATATATGATCTTTATTCTTTAGTTATGTGAAGTTTGTATATCTAAAAACATATTTGTACTCCCGATTTTTTGAGTTATATTATGAATTTGAAACTAACAGGTAGCCATAGTAGATATTATTCATTTCATACTTTGTCGGTCTTGAAAATTGATACACAGTTTTTTATCCTCAACGCTCAACTTTTATTTTAAGATTTGTGATACTAACCCCTTCCCTGTCAACACATTTCCTGCCTACTTAGACTAACCCGTTTGGCCCGTCTAAACAACTTGATTATATAGGATATTTTGGCTTTAAGGGATAGAGCTTAGTCAATGTAACCACCAACCATTGGTGGAGGTGTATTTGCTCATTTTTCTTTAAAACATACCTGAAAAACATCAGAAACTGAACCAACATGGAACAAGCTTTAGTATGATTTGAAGCAACAAAATTACTTATCTCAAATATGACACATGGGTAGTAAGTTGAGACAATGGATTCAACTTTTATTCTGTTTATTGTATAGTACTAAGTATTTTGTGTTTAATTTCATATAAATAGAAAGCCCTTTTTTGTGTTACACAGCTAACATGTTAACACTGTTATCAATATGACAATACGAGATAGATGGAATATTTAGATGGCCATTAGCCCGGTCACTGGAATTGGACACACAATGATGTTGGTGGTGCAACTTTCGGGTAAAAGATCAATTTAGATAGTTTACATTTCTTTGATGTTAGTTTAAGTATGACCTCTTAAGAAACTTCATGATAATGATGGAAATTATGCAAATTAATTTGAATTTAAGTACTTGAAGATATATATATCTTCTGGGAGTTTAACATCTATATTTTGATTTGAGTTCATATGGTGTTATAGAAAATTTGTTCTCACTATGGGTCCTCCTTTTGATATTATATTGCGTGATTATGTATCAGACTCGAATGGTTGAAGTTAAGGTGGGTGAGAGCAGTAGTAGCAAATACGGATGGACAACAATTGTATTTGAGTTGTGATCAAGATAAAGATGAAGAAATAACTCTGGTTGATGCTAATGTTTTAAGATTTACCCAGGATGGGAGAATGTGTTTGCAGAAGTCGTACCCTTAGCTAACTAAAAATACATTCGAAATCGCTGAACACCCTCATCTTCAGCTTCCATGGTGGCCTCTACTCACCCCTGCAAACCTACTCACAATAGATGATGCAGTGGAGCGAGAGATATCTAAGAAGGTTGTAGTCTTTAGAAGTGTAGAAGACGAGTGAAGCAAACCCCCACCCCGGGTAGGGACAACAACCAGTTACATCAATCAAATTCTAAATGTGGATTTCAGGTTGATGCTTTGAGTTTTTGATATAAATTAAATTTGTAGTTTTGACTTGGCGTTGTGATGAACCGCATTGGTTGAGTTTATAATATAGTTATTTTATACATAAAAGTCTTTTTATGATGAACGTGGTTGGAAAATTGGAATGGTAATATGACGGTACGAGTGTGATATAAGACGGCTTAAAGTTGGAATTGAGTCCACGAGAGAATGAGTTGCATTAAATTGTATGCTGTTGTTTTTTGTTACGAGTTTTTATTTCCTATGACGGATTTACATGGTCACTTTTAGTTGTGGTCACTACTAAGAAATTTTATAGCATTATGTTTGTTGATGTGTTTATTTTTACATATATTTCCTCTTCCTTGTCCTCATATCAAATTCTCGTGTAGATAAAACATACATAACGGAAATCTATTTTAATGTATGTATTTACGAAACTTTTCTTAAAATACCCGGATTTAACCCGGGTTGATTAGCTAGTTATCACAATAAATTAATTGCAGTGAGAGAAGTAAAAAGGGTTTTCTCTCTAAAACCTCCATGTATTTTTTTGTTTGTCCCTTCCATGTCATTATACTTTTTTATTCCCTTATATGTCATCAAAAGTTGCCAAATTGTCCCATCTAGGTAATTCATTTTTTAAATTTTGTTGACCATGATGACGTGGTTACCATTATATCTGATATCGACTCATAACTTTTTTAATTGACGTGTCATTGCTTATTGGGGCCTTTAGTATGAGTGATGATTCGTACACCACCTTTTTGAGTCGTAAATCATCAAAAATATTTCATATCATAGAACATTATAACACATTAAAGCACGTTAGGTGATATAAGACTAACAAATGGTGGTGTACAAATTATTATCCTTTAAGTAATGTCATATAAGCAATGGTAACTCGATTAGATAACTCCATGTCACTTAAAATAATAGTCCGTCATCATTAGATAATTTGATTAGATAACAAGGTTTCATATTATAGTACATTAAAACACCTTAATTAAAGCACCTTAGGTGATATAAGACTAACAAACGGTGGTGTACAAATTATCACCGTTTGAGTAATGTCACATAAGCAATGGTAACCCGATTAGATAACTCCATGTCACCTAGAATAATAGTTGCATCATCATGATCAACAAGGTTTGAAAATGAATGACCTAAATGAGACAATTTATAACTTTTAATTACTTAAAAAGGAATAAAAGAGTTCGATAGTCTGAAAGAGACAAATAAAAAAGTATGTAGAGGTTTTAAAGAAAAAACTCAAGTAAAAATAGTAACAGAATCACTTCCCTAAAATTTATCTAACTTTAGAGTTTAGAGTATCTTAACCAAAATTTAATGGTAGCAAGTAGGAGTGTTACCGAGCCGAGCCGAGCTTGAGCTCGGCTCGAAGAAAAACTGGTAGGCTTGAGCTTGGCTCGATAGCTCGACGAGCTTTAATTTCAGTTTGTAAGCTCGAGCTCGACTCGGTATAGTAAAATATGGCTCGAGCTCGGCTCGAAAAAGCCCCGACCTTAGCTTGTTATGTCAATAAATATGGCTCGAGCTCCGCTCGAAACTCTAAAAGCTCAAAAAGCTCGACGAGACTTGACTATTAAAGTATTATAGATAGATATAAATAAATAATATATTAAAAGCTCGAAAAGTTCGATAAGTATTCGAGCCCAGCTATGTAAAGCTCGAGCTTGATTTTATGGCTTGGGCTCGAACTCGAGTTGCTTGATAAAAGTTCTGCTCGTTGGCAGCCTAGTAGCAACTAGCAAAACAATTCAGTTATAAGTACAACAAATTTAGGCAAGAATCTCTTCCCTTTATTGTAACTTTATCTCTTTAAATTTAAAAATAAAGTTATGAAAATTTCAGAATTCTAGTAAGTAAATAATATCATATAACAATAAATAACTAATACCAACAATGTAAAAGGGATGATTATGAACTGATGATTGTGATTGGAAAGAGAAACAACAAATAGAGGCAAGGCACCGTGATTTAGTAATTAGATTTAGGGAAAATTATATTTTTCGTCCCTGTGGTTTTTCAGAAAAACACGTCTCATCCCTGCCATTAAAAATGAGCTTTTTTCATCCATGTGGTTTATATTCCATTAAAACGTTTCGTCCTTGCCGTTATGTCCCCCCACGTGCAGGTCGTGTGAGGGCCTCTTCGTCAATTTGCATCATCTAATCCTATCAACTTGTTAACATAAAGGCACCATCTAATCCTATCAACTCTCTCTTGCAAGCTTTATATCCTTATCAATATCAATATCAGTCATGGCGATATATTTCTTGGAAAGCTTTGGAGGGAAAACTTTGGTAGGTTACTGCGTGTCTTTGTGTGTGTTTTGATCGGTTTTTGTTTAATTAAACCACAGGGATGAAATTGAAAAAGAAAAAAGAAAAAAGAAAGATAAGATAGCAAAAAGACGAAAAGGGTCTTGATTTTTGGTGCAAACTGACGAAAAGGCTCTCACGTAACCTGCACATGGGGGGACATAACGGCAGGGACGAAATGTTTTAACGGAATATAAAACACAGGGATGAAAAAAGCTCATTTTTAACGGCAGGGATGAAACGTGTTTTTCTAAAAAACCATAGGGACGAAAAATGTACTTTTCCCTAAGATTTATTATGTTAATTGGTTTCCTCTTTTGCCGCTTGTCTACCCGCTTGATCCCCAATTTATTCTTTGAGTTTAGAAGTGGTTATTAGTAAAAAAATATAATTGTATTTTCCATTATAGGGTTTAAGACGTGCAAAAAATAATTTTCAGAATTTCATAAATAAAGTGCACAAGTGAAACAAATTTGAATTCTGTATAAGGGTCTGAGTTTTGTCTCAATTAAATATCGTGTATTCAGGCGGTTTAGTTAGGGTTTTTTCTCCTATTAAGTATTGGAGGTGATTGGGCTCTCTAGCTCGGACCCGGTTAATACAACGTATGCTAAATCTTTATCTGCGAGTAATCCACACCTTTTAAAAAAAATTAGTAAAAAGATTAATTTATAACCATATATATTTTTAAATTTTTTTGTAACAGGAAGTTAATAATTAGGAGTTGATAGTTATAATTTGAGGCCATAGTTACATCGTATTATTTTCAATGGGCCACGACCTCCTTTCCAGTAAAAGATCGATCCGCTTTTGCTCTATTTTTCAAGTAATTTGCATATCTATATACATCGTTTAAACATGTTTTAAAAATATTGAATTGGAAAATTTTTGTAATTGTATAATTAAGTTTACTTGGAAAATATTCAATTCTCATTTTAAGAGTAGTATGTGATATTTTTCCGAACATTCGGTCGGTATACGACATTATGGAAATCTCACCGTATAATGGTGGAGTCTTGCACGTACCATAGATAAGAAGATGTTGAGCATGAGCTGTTACAAGTATTCAGAGGAAAAACCTCCACGATTTGTCATTCATAAGGATCGAACTCAAAACCTTAGATAAAACCGGCATTTCGCCAGTTGGGCTGATCTTCATTGTAGTATGTGATATACAAAATGCCATTTTCACATCACAAAGATATTATTTATTATGCACAAAACGTATGTTGTAAGATACGAATTAAACGACACATTGGCTAGTCATTCACATATATCACGTACGAATCTACATCTTAAATGTATAATAAAAAAGCAAAAGAATCTAAACATTCTTTATGGAATAACAATAACTATAGATGTATGTTTAATTGGCGAAACCCAAGTTTGTACGTTTTGTACATTAGATTTTAGGAAATCTGACATTTCGTTTATATAAGAGTTTTGAGTCTCTAATAAATACACGAATGTTTATGTTATGTAATGAGGTGTTCAAAGTTAAGTGAATATAGATCGATTCTCTTTCAATTTACATGTTTTAATCACATATAATTTCATGTCTGTAAATAAAATAAAAGTTTAATGAATCATAGCAGAAAAGATATCATGATTAAGAGAATACATAGACATATCGTATCTAGTGATGTTCCAATGTATTGTGTTTCATGCTCATTTCGTGAATTAGGGATGAGCACGGGTCGAAATCCGTCCCGACCCGTGAAAACCTGGCCCGACCAGCGACCCGTGAGAGCATGAAAACGTGACCCGGCCTGTGAAGGTTCGGGTCGGGTTCGGCGGGTCACGGCTTTCCTTCACACTTTTTCGGTTTTTACCTTCACCCAGCCCGACCCGTCCAACCCGTGACCCCCGAAAACACCAAAAGCTTGACCCATTACCCGGCCCGTTAGGGCTTCAGGCCGGTTCCAGGTCGGTTCTGGGTCGGGCACGGGTCAACGGTTTTTTTGCTCATCCCTATCGTGAATCACGTAGGGCCGTACGCATACGGGTCACATATGGCCTTATGTGTCGCATATCATAGTTATCAACTCGTGATTTTCGAATCGATTCAACTCAACTCGAAATCTGATTTTTTGACTCGTAACTCGAATCGTAAGAATCAAGATATTTGATAATTTATAACTTTATAATTATATATAAGTATTTATTGTAAAATATAGTAATTTTATTGATATATTTAGCTAAAAATAAAAAATACTATTAAAATAATGTAAATTTAATACTCACTTCATCCCAATTTAAATGTCCAAAGTTTGACTGACCAAGTCAATCTTTCGTAACTTTGAACATTAATATTATTGTTTATGTTTTATAATACTTGATGAAAGTTATATTATTATAAAATATATTTAAAACTTAACCAATTTCATATATACTACATCAAGTATTACATAACACTAATAGATATCTAGATGGTCAAAATAAAATAAGAAAGACAAAAAATGTCAAACTATGACATTTAAATTGTGACGGATGGAGTAGCAAATAAAAGAGTTAATTTATTATAAAAAAAAATTGAAAAAAAAAGTTAAAATTTGTGACTTGTGACTCGACTCGTGAATTGGAGCATGACTCGTACCGACTTGCACAACAAAACACGAGTCATGTTACAAGTCTGGAGCAAACACGTATCACCCACCGATTCACCTCGTTTTCATCTTGTTTTGACTCGACTTGTGACTCGTACGAGTTTGGCACCTATGTCGCATGTAACTACGTTTCAACATTGATCCCAAAATGAAAATTGTAGATCTCTGTGTGTGCGTTTTCCCTAGGCGAGCTCACTCGTTATAAATGGATTTTTATGAAGAACGTATTCTCAAAAGACCGAGACAACGTCATAGGCTCTATATATACTAACATCTTTTCCTCATTCTTGAGTATTCATCCTCGAACCAATTCCCCTCTAACCATCGTTTGTCAACTTTTGTTCCCTTTATCATCGTTTCTTAAGTATTTCTTCAAATCACGTACAATGAACCTGAAATCATATTTAACAACTATAGAAGGCTATTCCTAAAACGTTGGTAAAATACATGTTATCATGTATCCTTAAAAGATGTCTTGCACATGATTCTGAATGTATACATGTACCATTTTTTGGTATTATTAGATTGTTGGCAACCGATTCACTCGTCTCTCACTCACCATTCATTTCTAACCAATCACGTTGTGCCACCTTAAATTCATCACTCACTCACCACTCACCCATTTTTTGATGGCATTGCCACCATGTTGGAATATGATCACGTTATAATAAATGCATGTCCAGAAATTATTTAAGTCCACGGGTTACACAAAATGACATGTGAACTTTATATATTTAATTAATGTATTAATGTAATATATTAATTAAAACGATCACTTAAATAATTAATTAAATTAATTAAAAGTATTAATAGTGTTTAATTAATTAAAGATGAGGTATTGGAGTGAAATTAGGAATAAGTATTGTTTCCTAATTCTACTCCATAGGGCCGAAAATCTCATACCATGAGATTAATTGGTCACCAAGTTTAAAACCCTTACATTAAAGTCTATAAATGGAGGGCTTAGGTTTAAGAGTTTTACATACAATTACACGTACAATTAGTTGTAGATTTTCTCTCCTCTCTTCTCCCTTGGTTCGATTGAATGGTAGCAAAGAAAAGGGTTTTGGGTTTTGCTTGGTTCGATTTTTAGGGGTTATACAAAACGGGTTTGTGAGTTCGTGATCGGGTACTAGCATACGATATAGTGGTGTCAAGTGTTCGATCGTAGAGGGGTTTTAGTTTAGACCCTACAATAATAATAATAATTATTAATAACATAATTGGAAGCTTTGCGCAACGGTACATATATTCTATTCATTACTTTGTTAATTAATATGATTGCATATACATTTCTATTCCGCTGCGTACTCGTGATTTGTTATGTGTTTATGTTTATATATTCTAACACACCACTCACTAAAATTTATTTTTATTTAAAATATATAAAAACATTTATACAAAACACTTAAAACACTTATATTAAAACATAATACATATTACAACTAAATAAAACATACTAAAAGTTCGGAACGATACTAAAACTCGCGTTTGTTGAGCGGGTTGGGTTTGTTGAACTCGAGGCTGATTACCACGCTCACCTCTTCCCTGTGGTGCCATCGTTGATCTTTTTGATTGTCTTGGATCCATTTTGTGCAAGTGTGTGTTTCAAGTTCTATATGTATATTTATATGGTGTATTGTTGAAGAAGATATATATATATATATATTTGAAAAACTAGCCGTTGGTGGAAGAGAAAACAATAAAAAAAAAATTGAAGTTGCTAAAAGAGACGCTACAACCCTCCAATTTCATTCCACGCGTTATGAAATGGGTGTTCCTACCACGCAAAAGTTCCCACGCGTGGGTCGTCCTGCATTGGCGGCGGTGTGTAAGTGAGTGGTCAAACGACTCACTACCGCAATAACTCAACGTTGCCAACACCCTTATTTGTAGATGCAAATAACTTTGACCAAATATCTATTTCATATAAAAATCTCGTATAATGGTTATGCCATATATACGTGTAGCTTAAGAGTAAAAGTATATTAGCTTGTCATTCAGAACGACAAAAAGTTTCATCCACGTATATTAATTCCTTAATTTTTTATTTCTCTAGATTGCGAACTTGCAACTCACCATATTTACAAAGGTTCATGCGGCCCTATAGTGGAACACCGGCCACCGTAAAATTGTGGTGTGGGAAAGATTCTCGCGGCTTAAAATTGTGGTGTAGGGAAGGAACAAGTTTTAGGACAATGTGTTTAAAGTTTGAGTGGTTGGTAACCATTTTTTTTTTTTTTTTTTAACATTCCCTCTGATATTTAAACACATAGACAAACACATTTTGTACCAAAACACACTTAAAAAATCAAACAACGTACTTTATCAAACCGAAATGGCTTCCTCTTCATCCTCTACTTAGTCTCCAATCGTTGATATGCCACCAATGACAATGTTCGATGTTATGAAAGAGATGCAAAAACAAATGCTACACGACTCCAACAAACAAGTCGAGCTATGGAACGTACGTAATTGGCAAAATATCGGCTCCAAAATCCGGCTTTCAAGCCGAAATACAAGAAATACGTGTGCCAAAGCCGAAACCTACCAAACTTGAAAATCTCTATGATGTGCACTTCTTGTTGGGAGACACGATTTATCATACCGAGTGTTGGCAAGGAGAGATCCATTCGGTCAAGACGGTGGATGAAGTCAGGTGTCCACCAGGGTACAACTCATGTGATTTCGATGCTCAAGGACGATTCATCCGACTTTACTATTTTAGTTGTATTGTAATTTAATGGGGAACCCTAAACCCGGTACTCAATATTAATTTACTCGTCCCGTATGAATTTTAGTCGTATTGTAATTTAATGTGTTTTAGTAATATTATTATGTAACTTTAATGAAATATAAGGTTTTCAGTTAAATGAAAATTGTAGCAAGTGGGGGATGAAATGTGATATAAGGTTGTCAATGTAAGAGTGAAATGTGATATGAGCGAAAGTGTAAAGTGGAAAAAGTGGTGCCGGAAAATTGCCATCACTCAAAGTATTTTAAATTAACTATTTCTACCGACTCCATTGCAACTGGCCACATAAAGAAGTTGAAAAATGATATGCATGGCTGCTATGTGGAGTATATGGAGTGTAAAAACTACTTTTTTTTTTTTTTTTGCAGCTAACATATCAACATGTCAATTAAGTATCTACACTGTTATATAAATTTAGTCAGAAAAGTGTGAATGAATGCGATAGTTCATCTTCTAAAAGTCAAAAGATCTTACATATATATATTCTTTATCTTTAAATTATACTCGTATATATCATCTTTTAAAAATCAACCTTAAGATGTAAAATATTTTTCTGGACTATAACAATATTGATAAAAAGGAAGAAGTCAATTTTAGTATTCTTTAAATGTGCGTGACATATGTTACCTGATCTTACTATATACTTTAAACCTTGATGTCATATATAAGAGTATTATTTTGAAACTTGATTACAAGTAGGATATCTCTTAATGATAGTAATAAAATCTTACATTTTAGCTCAAAATATGAAATTTGTAATCATTAGTTTATTTCAAACTTACCAAACTAAAAAATTACCGTTGCATGCTTTCTCTATATAATTGTCATTCCTCTTCACTCTAAATGTACACAACTTACTCTTCACATACACATTTCTTGATCAAAGATGGTTGCTTCAAGAAAACTCACTTCTTATTCCTACCATTCCTCCCCTCCGCCCTCGCCACCGCCACCCCTACCTACTGTTTACTATAGTTCACCGCCACCTCCTCCTCCTCCTCCTCCACCACCACCACCACCGCCTACACCATATGGGCCAATACATCCTCCACATGGTCATGGACCAAAATCTCCAACACCAATTGCACCATCTAGCCCGCCCGAAGGACCCAAACCCCCCACACCAATAGCACCATCTAGCCCACCCAAAGGACCAAAACCACCAACACCCGGTGGACATGTTAAACCACCAACTCCTGGTGGCTATGCTAAACCACCAAAGCCATATACACCCTATACACCAGCCCCATCTCCACTAGAAAGTTGGCCTCCATCAACACTACCACCTTTACCTTCCTATCCACATCCACCATCCCCTAGTATAGGAGTCCTTCCTCCATCCGTGGAGATAGTAAAACCGCCATCACCGCCAGGTGGTGGTGGCAGCAATCACACTGTTGTGATCGTGTGTGCCTCTCTAGGTGGTGTGTTCTTCCTTGCATTTTTGGCACTCGGACTATTTTGTTTGGCCAAGAAAAAGAAGAAACCTATCATTGTTCCACCAGTAGAAACCTATGGCCATGAACAAGGTCCACATGGTCATGGAGAAACAACTGGTGAACATCATGGTTAAAACTTTTGGTACCATGAGAAATGCATACAAAGTTAGAATTTAGCTAGGCTCATTGAACTATCGTAATATACACATGATTATTCAATTAGCCTAGCTCATGTAACTTTGTATCATGTCTTATCTAATAACAAATACCAATGCAAAATTGAAGGGGGGACATTGTTCTGTGTTAATTTGTTGTGAATAGTATGAAATTTGTTGTAATTGTTGAACCAATCAAGTAGGCATTTAGCATTTTCGTGTATGATTGTTGAAACTGTTGATTTGTAATTAATAAAAAAGTTTTAAGATATATAGTATATATATAACTTTCTTTTCCCCTATGTGTTTAAATTTATGTGTGGTGCTATTTCCTGAAATTTTCGCAACTGTTTGGAGCTCATATCTTAGACTATATATCATAGTCCATTCGTATTCATTTGAAAATCATACAATTTTATAAGCATATCCACCAAAAATATATATATATATATATCATTTATTACACCTATCAAAGTCCCTTTAACTAGTTAGAAAATGAAAACGAACATCTATAGAACCAACTAGTTAAAATATGCAATGAAAATATGAAGACAGGTGCATTAAAAGGAGATATTAACCCTAAAATGGAAGATCAAGTCTGCAAGCAATAGAATAAATGGGGGCACAAGTTAAAAGACGGTAAATAGAATCAGACAAAGAACCGAAATAAGTACCAAGGTTAGAGGACACTATATAATTAACCGATTGATGTTACAACCACGAGTAGGCACTGTCACTAATAACAACAATATTCAAAGTCGGATAAAGAAGCAGCAAACACGGAAGATGAAACAACAAACACGTACGCCAGCATGCCCAAACTCTGTAGTGCCTACAGATTTAACACGAGACTTGATGATGTTTTCCAAACACCCTAAGCACATTTACATCTATAAAGAGCGCCATCTTAAGGAGGGCATGTTAGGTGACTAATGGTGGCCTGTTACCCAGAGTCAGGTCTTCTAACCCCAAACCACTCTTCCAAGTCTAGGTCCCTGGTCCTGGATACGCATCCATGTTTGCAAGTTTGGAGTCTGAGTCCCCTAAAGTCCAAAGTATCATTCCAACACTACAACTGGCTCCGGCCTCCAGGTAATAACAGTACATGAAACTATGACAACATATCATTGACTTTTGCAGAAGATTCGTACCTCAACTTGAGACCACATGAAACAATCGACGGAAACTTACTCGAGGTACCCTACTTGTCACCTTACCATATTCTGCTTTAATAACTCCAACAAAAAGCCCAAAATCATCATGAACAACATCAAACTCTACTCTCATAATTTGATCACAATTAGAATTATTCATTGTAGAATTAGTTGGTTTAATTGGATTTAAAATCCTAATTCTTGTTTTATTTTATATATATACTATGTAACCGTTTTCCACCAAGATGCTAATATTAATATATTGCTTGCTGTTCAAAAAAAAAAAAACTCACCATATAACAGGGTCCCCGAGTTAAACGTAAAGATAAAGGTTGTGGGAGCGGATCTTCTGATACAAGCCCGGCTATATATATAAATACACCGAAAGTTGGTGCCTTGAAACCATTAAATTGGAGTTTAGATGGTGATAGAACACAGGTCCACGCTTACCGTAATCTATACCTACCATCGTTGTCTAGCAAGCAGCAAGTGTTTCCTATGAGTCATAAACGAACATAAAACTAGCATTTTGTTTTGATTCCATTTAACGTACACGAACGATGATTTTGGGTTAAAAAACCTGTAAGCTCAGCTTACAAAAGGCAACAAACTGTCTACATACATAGACTTTTTTGCGGTCACTTATTTTCCTAATGTTAGTATTAGTACAATAGTATCTCACTACCTCCAAATATATTTTGGTAGCGGCAATTAGTAAAGTAGACAATATTTACGACAACTGTAAGTATAAATTTCACATTCTGCAAGTATATTAAACATATCCAGCATGCTAAATCGTCTACCATTTCCATATCAACAGGTCAACACCACAATAAAAATGTTGTATACTGGACGGGTAAAAGTTTTTTGTGTACGTTTCCAAAGAGAACATGTCCAACATAAACATTAAAAGTAAAGTAACTCTCAATGCCGTCTTCCACGGGTTTTGGGTCCCAATACCGTCTTTGACGGTGTATGGGGGAGGTTGATATGTAGACAGCCTTACCCCTACCAAAGGTAGAGAGGCTGCTTCCAGGTTCTACCATAGGTAGAAAAGGACCTCCAGCCTTGCTTGGCATGAGGATCGAAATCATGACCTCTGTTTCCAGAGGCATGAGCTCCGACCACTGATCCAACCCAGTTGGTTTTTGATATTTATCTATCACAACATAAATATTGTGATAGATAATTTAAAGTCTTAGCGAAGAATAAATACTAAACAACATGATAAATGTTCAAAGGAGATTTCCAGTTTTTGAACATCATTGACTCCATTAAAACTAAACTTAAATATATCACCACTTTTAAGTTGATACTCTTTTATGACTTTACCAATACCGGCAAGCCTATAGTGAGTAGTATCTTTAGCAAGCTTGGTGGAGTAAATAAGTTTCTTGTCAAAATATGTTAAAACAACTTCTAGAGGACAACCATTCTTCAATTTATGCTTTAAATCTTCAGTTAAATATCTTATTAGGCTACCTTTGATTTCTTTTCAGTAATACTGGAGTTATAACTACAATCACTTTGAGTGAGTGTTTAAGAGAAAGTGATAAACACTTTCCTCCATATATCCAAAATAGTTTATCGAAAAATTTATATATTAACCGGAGAAAGTGATAAACACTTTCCTCCATACACTACTAGAAAACTGGGTATCACCGACGAAATTTCCGACGAATTATTTTGGTCGGAAATTTTTTGAAGATTTACCGACGAATTTCAAACAAATAAAACAGGAATAGAAAATTGTCTCATTTGTAACAAATTTTCTACGAATTTACCACAAACTAATTTTCGTCGGAAATTCGACACAAAAATACACACATTAGCGACAAAATACCGAGGAATTAATGTCAAAAACATATTTCATCGGAAATACCTTAGAAAAAATTAGTTTAAATATAAATTGATTTCAAATAAAACATTTCATCGGAAATTTGTAGGAAAAAGTTAACTTTCTATGGAATTTACGACGAAATATATGTATTTTCAAAAATGTAAAAAAAGAAAAATATTCGTCGGAAATATGTTGAAACCGACGTTAATGTGCTAACGAATTTCCGAGGAATTCTTTTTTCTTTATTGACAATTAAAAAATCTAATATGTTTTATAAATTTATTGGAAATTCGAAGGAAAATATATATATTTCCAACTAATTTCCGACGAAAAATTTATGTATATAAAAAAATAAGATTATTTCTAGGTAATTCGTCGGAAACATAGACAGTTCCTACCAATTTCCTACAAAAAAATAAATATTATTTTTGAATTTAAGGTATTTCAAATAGTTTTAAGCATATACATTACTATATATTTTACTAGTTATTAAAATAGTAATATACACAATATACGTATTGGTGTTGTTATACACGTACGTTGATTTACATGTGTATAACTTGAGTATGCTTAGGTGTATGTCATACGTATGTTATTTATGCAATAATTTATGTCCATTATATATATGGGCAAATGTTAAAATTAATATTGTATATTATATAGATAGAGATATATATGTGATTATTAATGTATTCATGAATGTTATATATAGTTCTGTATGATTGTTATATTTCAATGTATATGTGTTGATAAACTTAATATATGTAAATGTAACTATTTGTTTAATGTATAATGGTGTTTATATAAATTTAATCATTATTGTTGTAACACCCCGCTAAAGCGGAATATACGGGATGCACAGACAAGTACAAATGCACACAGTACAAGTTCACACAGCCATTAAGATTAATCAAAGATCAAGAGAACAAAGTCATTACAAATCATAATTAAGTCTAGATCAGAAGTACAAATGTTATTACAGAATATAACTGAATCAGAATAATCAAACTCGTGGGACAGAACAATTGTCTCATCGAACAGAACTTGAACTGGAATAGCAATAAGGTCTTCGTAACTCCAGGACTTGTATGCACGAACCGTCACCAAAAGGATGAGCCTAGAACGGAAGACTCTTATGCTAAAGATCTAGTACCTAGCCTGAAAAGCATGTAAGTTCGAAGGTCAACTACGAAAGTAGTTGGTGAGATTCACATAAGTCTGATATGCACAAGGTCTAGTCAAAAGTCTGTATGCCTGTCAAAAGTACCTTGCTGTAATAACAGTAAATTAGAGTTCATAATGTACTTAATATGTATGTCTATTATTACTGCTAATCCGCTTGGCCATAACGAGCTATGAAAATTCAGGGAACTCTTGTAATCAGAAAGTATATAAGTACGAACTAGGTCAGAACTGGTGACCAGAGCCTGTGATCAGAACAGGTGATCAATAAGTCTAGGTGATATGCATTCTCCTGTCCTGAGGAGAATGAGGATGGGCCTACCCTAACAGCGTTGTCCATATACCTACGGTCCATTCCCAGAACAGGTGGGAGATGAATTGATAGCAGTAAGTCTTAGGCCTCATACATAAAAATAAGTACATAACAGTATGTATTCAAGATCCTGCCCATTCAAGATCTAGAAAGCACATTAAGAAATAAGTATCATAACATAAATAGTCTGTCTGTACGTAAATAGTCTGTTTGAAAGTAGTTTGTCTGTACATAAATAGTCTGTCTGTCTCAAGATAGTACGTAGTACAGTCAAAAGAATATATATATATAAGTCTGTATATATATATATGTACAAATTAGTTTTCATGCTTTTCAGTCCCCGATTAAGAACTTTAAAAAAATGTACAAAAGGGGGAAATAAGTGAACTCACAGTGATCTGGTACAAAATAGAGAACTAGTACAGTGAACAAGTACAAAGATAGATAAGTATATCTATCGAGATCCAATTACGCCTTGTCGAACTCCTATGCACATAATAACCATATAAAAGTACATATATTAGTCTAAGTGATTATTCAAATCACAAATGCCCTTGATGAACTGATGATTTGGTCCTTCGAACGTTTTGACTCCAATTAGCTTTTAACTGAACTTTACGTACAGGAACTGAACGAAAGTGAGTCTTAAGTTCGTTTGACTGAACTGAACGAATTTAGAACTTAAGTTCGTTTGACTGAACTGAACGAATTTAGACCTTAAGTTCGTTTGACTGAACTGAGCGAATTTAAACCTTAAGTTCGTTTGACTGAACTGAGCGAATCTAAACCTTAAGTTCGTTAAGCTAATTTCGTTTTGAACAAGATAACTTCGTTTGATGTTGCAGGCATACGGACATAAGACTGAACTTAACAAAATCACGAGTTTTGAAGATTAAGGCATGTTACGACCCAAATTTGATCACAAAACAGTTACTAGACACATTTAAACATAAACCCATCAATCTTTAACACGTTTTTGAAATCAAAATTGACCAAATCATCAAGAACACAAGTCTAAAAGTTTATTTTTAATTTCATCAGAAACATAAGATTTGTTGTTGTTACCTCAAAACCGATTACAGAAACACGTTTTGATGATTACAAGGAAGCTAATGATATCAATGATTTCACCCAAACCAACCAAAATCAGGAGATGAATTTCGTGTGTGTTTTAAGGTGTGGGGAGTGAGTGAAGAGAGGTAGGAGGTGATGAATAGTAAACTTTTAGGGTTTTACACTTTCTTTATATACCTTACCATAAAAAAATGAAATTTCACAACTACAAGGACCATTTTGCAATTAATTTGAGCTGAGCTCTTTTATGAACCTTTAACATTTACGAACCGAACATATTATATTATTGAGTGTAATCACGAACTCGTCGTACAATATTAATATTTAGATCAATTTGAAGTTCATATAAACTCATGATGAACATCTAAAGTACGTCTAGAACTCATATAAATTAAACTGTCTGGCCGATCCAGTGGCATATGCACGTTTCTAAGAACTTAAATAGAACATTTCTGGGACGGTTGTTACAATTGTGATGATATATTTATGCATGATTCCATTTATGTATGTAAAAGTATTTAAAACAAGAAAAATTTCTATTTTTATAATTATTTGTTGGAGATTCATGCGAAACTATAATTGTTTTCTATGAATTTCCGACGAAAATCTATATTTCGCAACAGATAAAAGCATGTCCTTGGAAATTCCTAGGAAAATATCCGACAAAAAAAAATTAGTTTTTTAAAAAGATAAGTTATTTCCTAGGTAATTTGTCGGAAACCTAAACAGTTTCCTACGAATTTCCTACAACAATTATAAAAAGTTGTTAAAATTTGAGGTATATTAAATAGTTTTAATCAAATAAATTACTACATGCTTTACTAGTTATTAAAATAGTAATATACACAATCACATGTGTGTACGTATTGGTGTTATTATACACGTACGTTAATTTACATTTGTATAACTTGAGTATGTTTTAGGTGTATATCATACGTATGTTATTTATGTAATATTTTATGTCCATTATATAAATATGGGCAAATGTTAAAATTAATATTATATAGATAGAGATATATATATGTGATTATTAATGTATTCATATAAATGTTATATATAGGCCTGTATGATTGTTATAGTTCAACGTATATGAGTAGATAAACTTAATATATGTAAATGTAACTATTTTTATATGTATAAACTTTTCAATGAATATTCTTGTATCCATGGTAGAACGATTTTTAATTAGATAGGTTCAACACAAATACACTAATATAACGAAACCGTATTAAACGATAATTAAAACCCCATAGTACGGGGCTAAACCCACTAATTTTCATTAAATTTTCTACTTCAATAGTTATTATAGTTTTATGAGCATAGTGCTCGCGCGTTGCAGCGGCTAGAAGGTGATAACAATATAAAAAGGAGGCGGTAGTGGAGATCGAGGGAGGCGGTGGAGAAGGAGGGCGGCGATGGAGGATGATAGAAGGTCGATGAGAGTGTGTAATGATTAGAAAGAATGAGGAAAAGAGGGTATATAAGAGTTTTATGTTTAAGTAGGGGTATTTTGGGGGGAAAAAGCGTTGAATTTTAAGATATTCAATACTCTTTATAAAGGGTTATAGATAAAGCTGTATATTATAATCTTTAAATTGAGGCTATTATGGTAAAATTAGTCATTATTATACGAGTGTAACACCACCAGGCAAAAAAGTGTAACCCCACCAGAGAGAGTATTAGCGGCGACGTCGCTGCTAATACTGCGGACCCCCATGTCTGTAATGGTAAATCTGACAAAGAAATTAGCGGGCCCCTTGTTAGTGTCAGAGTATTAGCGGCGACGTCGTCGCTAATGCCTTGGTCGAGTTGACTTTTGCCTGGCGGTATTACCCAGTGCCTTAATATATATTTATTTAGCTGTACAATACTATCGGCAAAGTAGATTTTAAGTGAAAAGCAAGATTATAAATTTGAAACCAAATTTAATGAAATTTTAAGTACAAATGGGAAGAATTGTTTTTTCTATATTTGAAAAAGGAAGATGAAGTTACTAAAGATAATTAAATAAAGAGATAAAATCATCAAATACTTTTATAAATTTGAAAGTTTGAAAAATATATTTAAAACTTGAATGGTTATAAGCAAATCTTTTTTGTATTTAAAAGTTTTTAACTTCATAATAATGTTAACTAGTAAAGTATCGTTATACATGAATTAGTTTAAAACAAATTTGCTTAAAAAAAAGAATTTAGTTATAATAATCTCTTCTTGTACATTAATTGTAAAAAACTAAAATGAAAAGTCAGACTATAAATATGAAAAATTTTTACAGTGAGTTAATAAGTACAAATGGGGAGATTTTTAATTTTGAAAGGAACAAATGGGATATATTTTTGAAAAGATTACTAAAATACCATTATATATTGAATCTTGTAAGTTACTTAATTAATAATGAGATAAAGTTTTGGATAGACTACAAATTTTTGCTTGGATTTGGTAATCACGTGATGCATACGAGTCGGAAATGGAAGGAGACATTCAAAAAACACAATTATATCTAATCTTCACCGTCCAAAAAATGACCATCCAAATCAACGGTCACCAATAACCATCCGCGTGAGTGAGAATCTACCAATCAAATGAAGTCTTCACATGTTGTATAAAAAAACTCTCCACATATCTCAAAATACTTTTATTCATCTCTTCAACTCAATCCACCTCCTCCTTCTATCTGCACTTTCCTCCCATTTTTTAATTCCACCACCTAATTCCAATTTCAATTCCTCCACAGCCACCTATCACTACAACACCAACTATTATATTGCTCTTTCACCACGACCTCATTTTTCCCGATTCGCCCTTGTTCCCTTTACGCCCCCAATTGCAAAGAACCCAACGACAGGAAATAAATCAAAGACAAGATAAACATCTTAAAGAAATCCATATCGAAGTTGGCAAGTTACAACAAGAAGAACCCGTTGTCTTCGAGGACCTCACGGTTGTCACCAAGTTTACTTGTGTTTAGGATCTGAAATTTGTAACCGATATTGTTTTTTACTTGTAGATCTAGTTTTTTTTTTCTTTTTTTTTTAAAAAAAATTTCGCATTGGAGATGTATTTATAATATGAATATGAAATCATACTTTGTGTAATGTTATAATTGTTAAGTTATCGATTAATTATTTTAATGGTTTTTCGAATGTAACTCTTCTCAGATATACCTAACGGTGTTTAGGAACTTTTATTTCAATTTGTGAATGAATAATACAATACCCTACAAAATCAGGGGAAAAAGTGAATTGTGTAAGCATGCTGTCATGAAATTTCTTGGTAAACTATTCTTATTTCTGATGAATTTCTGCCAAAAATATTAAGTTTTTTATTTAATAAAAGTATATAAACTTATTTAATTTCATAGTAAATTCATCGGAATATAGAATAAATTACCGATGACTTTTCGACACCATTTTTCGATGGGAATTCGTTGGAAATTTAACCTATATTTCCGATGAATTACCGACCTAGAATTCATCAAAAAAACGTCGCTCAATAGCTAACTTTTCAACATTTTGTTAGTTACTTTAAAAGGGATTTCCGACGAAATAAATCGTCGGAAAATAAATTATTCGTCGGAAAGCTTGGTCGGCAATTGTTTCCGATGAGGGTTTTTCAAGATGAACGATTTTGGTTGGAAATGTATCGGTGATACCCATTTCCGACGAATTTCCGACAAAAATTGTCGTCGCTGAAAGTCAGTTTTCTAGTAGTGGTATACTGTTTTTGTGTATTTCCGGGTTCTTAGACTCATGTACTAGAAACCGATATGCACTACTATGTTCAGCAAGATTTGAGGATTCACAATCGCTACCATGCTGAGCATATCCGATGAATACACAATCAACAGTTTTTGGTCCTATCTTTGAACCTTTGGTGGTGGAACCACCACTTTTGCCAAACAACCCCACACTTTCAAGTATTTATAGGATGGTTTTCTATTAAACCATAACTCATAAGGTGTAACATCCTTTTTCTTGAAAGGTATTTTGTTCAAAAGATAATTTGCCGACAAAACGGCATCTCCCCACATGTCTTGCCCTAAACCCGAGCTTATTAACATGGCCTGTGACATATTTCTTAATGCAGAAAAATCATTGGTTATTTTTTCTCATTTCAATACATTTCTGCTAACTTTTGTGACAGAGTTTGTGTATCTTAGGTAGAGATAGTAGGAGAATAAGAAGGATAGGACCAGATATTGGGTAAGTAGTGGCCAGTGGGTATATACTTCTGATAAGGGCTGCTACCCACATAATTACAATCAAAGGAGGTGCTAGGGAGAAATATTGGGGTTCGAACAGTATTTTGGATGGATGTAAGTGGTCTTTGCATAAGTACTAGCAAAGTTCTTAGTAGAAGAATAAGAAGGATAGGAGCAGGTATTGGGTAAGTGATGGCCAGTGGGTATATTCTTCTGCTAAAGGCTGCTACCCACATAATTACAATCAAAGGAGGTGCTAGGGAGAAATATTGGGACTCGAACAACATTTTGGATGAATGTAAGCAGTCTTTGCATAAGTGCGAGCAAAGTTCTTAGTAGGTGTCTTGTCCAGTTAACCCGGACGATTAAGATAACATTAACCCATAATAAAGGACAGTATCCCCCTTTATGAATTCTAGCTAACCTTGTAGTATGATCTTAAGAGTTGTAACGATTGCATTATGTGGCAATTTCTTTGGTACACCTTCCAAGTATAAAGCAAGTAGCAATTCATTTGACATCTTAATCTGATTTCTCAATGCATTAAACTCTGCATTAGATTTTAATATTTTAATCACTAAAGTAGTGCTAAGCTTCAATTTCTGGAATTAAATGAAAGCTCCGCATCTTGAGGTCAGGTCATGAGCAGTCCTTTCATCTCTCTAGCATTTTATTGATGCCACTGCAATGCTTTGCCCTTACGATGCATAAAGGCCACTCCTGTTTTCTCATCTTTGGTAGTTTTATTGAGCTCAAAGAGCTGATCACATTTGAACAGCTAGTCTTTAAAGTCATTATCTCAAAATTTGTAAATCTGAAGTTTGTTAGACAATTTATCAATGGGTCCTAACCTGACTCACTTCTATCGTCGTTTTCATTCCCATGTCGACATTTTGCCTTTTGAATAGTCAGAATAAGCTGCCTGTCCCTTTTTATTTCGGCTACGGTAATCAGCAATGAGAATCTTCATGCATTCCTTCTTTTTTTCAGATGTCAAACTATCCATAATTGCTCTTAGATATAGGTCTGTAGCATCTATATGTCTGCATTTGTACTGGTTATTACAACAACCCTATATTATGATTTATTAGCTTCCTAAGAGTTGCAGTTATCATGGATCTTCATCTATTCATGAACTTGAATGTGTTACATATGTATACTCCTAAAACAATTAGTTAATACTATCTTGATGCCATAAATGTTGTAAAATATGTAAAACATATTATATAAGAGCATGAACTAATTGTAAAAGTCATCTGTTACAGCCTACTTTTCAAGCAAGAAATGGAGCTTTCTTTGATTGGGCTGAATGCTGGCAAAACTTCCCTTGTTAATGCTGTTGCTGTATGTAAATTCAAAGCTGTCACATATATTGGATTAGTGTGTACGTCATAACACAAAATTATACTACCGCTTACACACGAGCCTACAGGGTCACACACAATGAACATTTAGATACCCGGATATATGTATATTGTATACATATATACAATCACTTTATTATTTAATCAATATAAAAGATTTGGATATCTTGAGATGCAATGTATCAAATCTTTGTATGGGCCATGCAGTATCACTTTGATATCTACATGTGGATTTCATATCTTGGATATTGATTTCTTTTTGCAAGTGGCTCGTTGAACTCGGCTATAAAAGGGTTGTATTTTGAGTCTAGCAGATATAGTTTCTTTTCTCTAGTATTCCAAGTATGCTAAGGATGAGAAATTACTCCCCTTTCTATTTGGTGTTCACAGCCATAACAAATAAAGTGTCAAACTAGGAGTTTGGCTCTTGGGGATTAAGGTCTAGCAGTCTTCGGGTATTGTTTGAGGTGTTCGTGTGGATCAACTGTAGAGATATTCATATTATTGAATATTGTTTTTGTCACACAAGATTTTATCTACTTGGAAGGTATTAAATCTAGTCTATCTATTATGACAACTATCATGGTGTAATTGGATCCTGAAGGAAATATTAATCGTGTGCAAGTTTTATAAATAATGCATGTTTGTATTTTTAGTCTTCCACTACGTATATAAAATAAACTATTTAAAAAGTACACACGAGGGCTAATCTTTCCAACAGTGGTACCAGAGCCACTTTTACACCTTTTAGTTGTCATGTGATTTTATTTTTGATCTAGCTTTTTTAGTCCCAACTATCACTAGATGGGTGCTGAAGACACCTCTATGTCGATGGTGAGTGAACTTTGCAACACAATCGATTAATCTGGATGTGACCAGTTTAGTTTGATCGTGTACCAGGTTAACTGGAATTAAGTATTAAAGTGACAGAATATTAATACATGCAATAATATAAATGACGAGTATATAAACTGGTGAGACAATATGTAATTTTCAAGTGTATTTTATTTATTACTTGTTTAAATAAAATACAAGGTTGTTGCGGAACCAAGATAATACAAGAATGTAAATATCCTAACAACCCATGAATTACAATTGATCTAAACTTGGAAATTCTCCTAAACAATCGAAACACTTAGAGTTGTGAAATGTTTCTTTTTGCGATTGAGAGAATATTGCACAAGTTCACCAATATTGCAGAATATATGTATTTGCAAAGTTATTGAAACAGCTTGTGCAAGGACCTCTATTTATAGTCGAAGATTGAGCATGGGGATCTCAACTTCGATGTACAAATATGGTTGACAGCACACAAAAGTATTGTTTAAATAATCCTTTGTGTGTGTTAAATAAAGTAAGACAAAAGGTTACTTTATTCAACCACTCTACATCTTTGTATCTTTATCCAAAGACAATATCATTGTCCGGTTAAAAGGATGTAGAGTAAAAAGGTCCTCCTCGTAATCAGTGTAAAGCTTTGTAAGAGCATTTACACTGGAGGATTCTCCAGTTGATTGATCTGGTAGATTGTCAACTGGGCTTCGCTGCCATTGCCAATCTCTATCTTCCATTTGTTGTCTTTGACTTCAACTGGAAGGTCTTCAGATTCTAGTCGTCTGATCTCAACTGGAGGAAGTCATCAGTTGCTAAACCTGTACAATGCAACTGGACTTCTAATATTTCGGACAATTCCTCATGCTCTCCAGATGTCACTGGAGAGCTCCAGTTTAGTTAAAACTGGACCTAACAAATTCCCCCTAATTGTCCTGAAATATTGTCAAGTATTTTCAAACTTGTTTCTATACAAGTTTAAGTTTGAAATACTTGAATTTGATAAAACCTATTAAGTTTCCAAGACATTTTTATAGATCATCAAATGTCTTGGATTTTGTTTTAAGTGTTTGTAGATCTTATCAGATATCTTACTTGTAGGTTACAATCTGGCAACTTGTATATACATACAATTTCAAATAAATTACAAGAGAGTACACAAAATTACAAGCAGATAATAGTTAGAAGGAAAACTTAAACAGATGGCCCTTCGCCAGTTTTCCTTCTCTTTGAGACTGATGAAATCGGCTGAGTATCCTCAGGATCAAGGCCTAATCTTTCTTCAATGTTTTCCTTGAACTTGATGAGATTTTGCAATACATACTCCCAGCCTCTTTCAACTTTATTCTTCCTCTGCCTCCCCTCCAACAGCCTCAACATCTCAACATGCTCGGAATGACCATACTGATTGACATCCGGGTTCTCAGTAGTCCTTTTAGGTCCACCAAAGTATTGTACCTCAACAACAAAATGCTTGGCACCAGGCTTAATTGAAACCTTAACATCAGTAATCCTGCCTCTATTGTGCCTTCGACGCTGTACATCTGACAAATATGTGCGAGCTTCAGATTCATTTGTCAGTTTGATTTTGCTCGTGCTCAGCTTTTGTGTAGCAGCTCGAATATCATCTGTTGTGGGTTCAGATGGTTCTACCCAAGTCCTCAGATTTGCATCTCTTGGTAAGGCCTTTTGTTTTCTTCCTTTGGACTTGGGTGGATTCAACACTTTGGTGACCGCCTTCTTGACCTGCTCAGTTCTCTTGAGAATCCCTTCAGATCTGATCTCTCTGGCCTTTTCCACCGATACATTCAAACACTTTGCATCCAGTTCAGCCTCATCATCCTGGTAGTGTTTGTCCAGTTCCACTTCAAGCATCTCCTTCAGTGCATTGACTATTCTTGGATCTTCTTTGATCTTCTTGTATTCAACAAGTGTCAAGCCAAGGAGTTGAGCATCAGTGATATCAACAAGAGGGGTTGGAAGATTTTTTCTTGATTCAAACTGGTTTGCCTTCATTTGTTTCTTCCTTTCCTTGACCAGGTATCCCACTCTTGCTAATTTCTGGCTCTCGCTTTCAGTAACTGGAGGCAACAAATCGACATTGCCAGTTTCCAACATTGGTGCATCGGTGGCTGGTTCCAAAGATTCATCAGCAATGGCCTTTCCCTTGTCAACACTCCCTACCACCACATCATCAAACACCTCAAACCCTTGCTCACCAGCCTCAGTACTGGTAGCCATCACAATCTCCTTCCCTTTACTTGAAGTCTTCACAAGAGTGTGAGGGGCATGTACCGACCTTTCCCCCTTGGCAGCATCTAGTCCCTGCCTGATGGCTTCAAAATCAGCATGACTAGAGGGCAGGCGATCTAGAGGCTGCCATGATTGCATTGTCTTACACTCTTTGAAGACTCCACAAAGCATGCGAACTGTCCTCCAAAGATGATTTATCTCTTGAGACTGAGTCATTACATTTCCACTTGTCTGCTCTTGACTCTTTAAAATTTGTTTGAGAATGGAGAGATCATCTGAAGAGAGCCCAGTTGCAGGGACTTCCTGAGCACTGTCAGGCTCAACCGCCCTTCCTTTGCCAACTTCAGTGGTCAGATCAGATATGGCAGTTGAATGTTCAGACACTTTGCTAGCCAGCGTATCCAGACTGCACCTCAACCGATCAATCTCAGATGTAATTGGAGTGAGATCGACCTGGGGCACTGCAATCTTGGTGATCTCAGATATCACCTTTTCTATCAAGTTACTCTCACTGGCAGCCAAAGTTTCTTCGATCTTGAGACCCACTGAAGAGGCCAACCGACTCCCAAGCTCTGTCACATCTAGGCCAGGTTTGCTACACAGCTCTTGCACCTGCCTTTCCAGATTCTTAATATCAACCTCTGAAGATCTGACAGTATTGTTCAGCAGGTTGGATATTGAGGATGTGACTCCAGATTGAGTCAGTGCGAATGCCTCCCTTAAAGATATTGCCAATTGATTGGAGGATTCCACTAACTCGTTCAGCTTGCCAAACACCAAGTCCTCATTAGCAGAGAACTTGTTAATCCCCAGGTCAACCACTTTAATATTTTGCAGATGATCCTTGTGGTACCTGGAGAGGGACTTGGTGTTCTTCTCCAGTGTCTTTTGAATCTCTTCCACCCTCGCAAGAAGGTTCGAGAGATCGGTTTGAAAAGACACGAACTGGCTGTCCAATGACGGAGGAGAAGGTGTCACTGGACCAGCTGAAAAAGCTACAGGTGCAACTGGACGAGGTATGACAATATCTGGTTCTCCAGTTGCAGTAGCATCAGTAGATAGAAGAGGAGGGGTTGTAGAAATGAAAGGAAGAGATTCAATGTGTCGTTCATGCTGAGAATGCTCAGGTGTGAACGACGGCGACGGTGGGGTTAGGATGTGTCTATTTCTAGGCACACCCATAGAAGAAGGTGATTGGCGAGAGGTGAATATTGGAGGTATTTCTAAGCTTTGTACATGAGTTGGGGAAACTGAAACATGTGGTTCTTGGGGTTGACCAAGGAGAGAAGGGAGCTGATCAAGTATAGTCGCATCAGCCATCTCCTGGTCAGATTCTGTCTCAGATGAGTCCGAAGACTCAAGCTGAAACACACCCTCATTTATGCCAAGATCCATAAATGTTGGGGGTGGCTGAACAAGTTGTTCAGACTCCTGATGACCAGTTTGAGTTGCCTCAATGGTATCATCAGTTTGAGGATCCGTTGCCGAAGCATCTTCTCCCTGGACAGAGGTGACTGGTGCCTCAACCACAACTGCTCTATCCTCAGTTGCAATATCATCGGCAGCGGCTTCAGAGACCACTATCACAGATTGTGACTGGTCAGGTGCAGCAAGTCCAGATCTTGATCTCCTGCTTTTAGAGGATCTTCTTGCTTTAGGAACTGCCTGGACTCCTGCTTCTGCCACAGTTACTACTTCAGTAGACGAACCGGTGGGTCCCTCATTATTTTGAGGCCCGCCCAGTTGCCTTTCTGATTCACCAGATTGTGGTGCATCAGTTTTAGAGAATGCAAAAATCATTCTCGGGGACATCTGGACTTCATCAGAAGTGGACACCAGGTTGTCCAGATTCCTCAACAGTTCTGGCACAGAGAACGAGGATTGCGTGTTGTTGTACTCGTCTCTGCCCAGAATCTGAATAAAACAAAGGGACAGAAACCTTGAAAAGGGAACACAAGGACCCCTGTTACCCTTCAACTTGAATACCAGGCTTCTGAACAAAATGCCTGCAAAATCCACCCTCAGCCCATTCCAAAGGCAGTACGCCATTTCTGCCTGGAAGGAGTTTATCTGGTCCAATCCACCAGAACTCCCTCCCAAACTTTCCACCAAGTGGACCATAAAGAACTTCCAGGATGGTGAAAGCCCCTTCATTGTAATGGACCCCTTGGTCTTCAACACATCCCCCTCCACCATCTCCTTATTTCCCATATCAAGGAAGACCTGGCGGAAATTGATATTGGAGGAAATCACCACTGGAGTTTCATTATGTCTCCAGTAGTTGAGGTTAAGGGCTTCCCTCAACGTTCCAGTGGTGATGGTACACGGGACTGACCCATCCTTTAGAGAAAAGGAGATGGATGAGCAGTCCTCAGAAAGAGAGGCAGTGTACCAGAACTCACACAAGTAATCATGGAATAGCTTGTGTGGATTCAAAGAGAAGGCATCGCTGAGGGGAGAAATCCGAAGAAAGGATTGGATTCTCCCGATAAGAGAGTCAGCGGCCTGGAGCCCTTGAAGAGATGCCATTGGATTATTTGGATTTAGTTTAATAAGCTTAGAGCTTATGGGAGCACCAGTGGCACGAATAACATTTTGTGATGGAATGTACTCAGCAGTGAGTAGATTCACATCACGAGAACGAGATGAAGAAGAAGAAGATTTAGGAGCCATTTGTGAATTTAGATTTAGGGTTTTGGACTTAAAGAAGAAAGAGAGAAAAGGATCTCGAATTGTGAATGATTGAAAGAGTAAATGAAGGAATTTTGAGAGAAGTAAATGAGACGGATATATTGGTGGGGGGTATATATAGGCAGTAAAATATTGCCAAAATATATACGAAAAGATATTTTAGTCTCCAAAAGTTTGAAATAATTTGTAAAAAGTTATTTTCAAAATTTTGAGAATTCAAAATATTTAATACTTCCCATCAAGCATTTAATGCTACGACGGCTGGTATTCCCACTTACCCACTAACTTCACCAATACCCATAAAAAGTGCAGTACATTTCAGCAAAAGTCTTGACACGTAAGACATGTCAGGTGACGTTCGTGAGTGCGAGGTTAGTACTCGAGTAACATCACGTGTCACAAGTATCCACCAAGTAAAACACAACGTTATGAAATCTGGCTGACCACCATTTTGAGACAAGACCAAACTAGCAACCAAAAGAAAATTTAGATGCCAGTTTCAACTGATGACCTTCAGTTGCATTTTTCAATAATTTATTTGAAAAATATTTTGAGTCTTTTTCCCCCTAAAAATGTGATCCATTTGATCAATGACTAGTCTTTGAGTACATCAAGGCGTTCAATCTCCAACCAATCAAGGATCACCTGGACCATCCTCAACTGAAGGGCCTCTTCAGTTTAATGAGGATTTAACATACCCAGTTCACTGATGAGATGTTTAAAAGTCTTTTCATCAAGAGGTTTTGTAAAAACATCAGCTAACTGTTTATCAGTGGGGATGAAATGTATTTCAATATCTCCTTTCATAACATGATCACGAATGAAGTGATACCTGATATCAATATGCTTTGTCTTTGAGTGCATCACTGGGTTGTGAGATATAGCAATAGCACTGGTGTTGTCACAAAAGATGGGGTTCTTGTAAATTTCATGCCATAATCAAGTAACTGGTTTTTGATCCAGAGAATCTGGGCACAGCAACTGGCCGCAGAAATGTATTCTGCCTCAGCAGTAGACATTGAGACTGAAGTCTGCTTCTTACTTGTCCAACTCACCAGTTTTCCCCCTAGGAAATGACATCCACCAGTTGTGGATTTTCTATCAATCTTACAACCTGCATGATCTGAATCTGAATAACCCATTAGATCTAACCCTGAGCCTTTGGGATACCAAAGACCAAGGCTAGGGCACCCTTTCAGGTACCTGAAAATGCGTTTAACAGCATGCAAGTGTGATTCTTTTGGATTTGCCTGAAATCTGGCACATAAACATGTTGCAAACATTATATCTGGTCGACTGGCAGTTAGATACATCAGTGAACCAACCATTCCACGATATTCTTTTGGTCCACTGGTTTTCCATTGGGTCAGAGTCCAATTTAATGGAGCTGAAATAGGTGTGGTTTTTGATGGGATTGAATCAAATTTGTATTTTCTCAACAAATCTCTGACATATTTTCTTGGTTAATAAAAATACCATCCATGGTTTGTTTAATTTGTAAACCTAAGAAAAATGTTAATTCACCCATTAAACTCATCTCATATTCTTGAGACATAATTTTTGAAAACCTTTTACACATTCCATCATCAGTTGACCCAAATATAATATCATCAACATAAATTTGTACCAGCAAGATATCACCTTTTTCTTTCAAGATGAACAAGGTATTATCTATTGCACCTCTTTGAAAACCATTTTTGAGAAGATGTTTAGTTAGAGTATCATACCAGGCTCTTGGGGCTTGTCGAAGACCATATAAAGCTTTGTTCAGTCTATATACCCAATGTGGATGCTTTTCATTTATGAAGCCTGGAGTCTGCGTAACATACACTTCTTCTTCCAATGTGCCATTCAGAAACGCACTTTTTACATCCATCTGGAAAACCTTGAATTGTAAGTGAGCAGCATAAGCCAAGAAAATTCTGATGGCTTCAAGTCTTGCAACTGGAGCAAAAGTTTCATCGAAATCAACACCTTCTGCTTGACAATAACCCTTGGCAACTAATCTAGCTTTGTTTCTGACAACGTTGCCATCTTCATCCATCTTGTTCCGGTAGACCCACCTCGTTCCAATGGGTTCTCTCTTTAACCCTGGAGGACAAGGAACAAGCTCCCAAACATTGTTCCTTTCGAACTGGTTGAGTTCTTCTTGCATAGCTTCAACCCAGCTTGGATCTGCCATAGCCTCGTCAATCTTCTTCGGTTCAATTAGTGATAAGAAGGTGACGTTCAAGCATTGATCACTTGTGGCTCTTCTAGTCTGAACCCCACTATCTGGATTGCCAATAATCTGCTCAATGGGATGAGCAGCAGTCCATTTAGTGTATTGACTAGGTTGGTGTAATACAACATCAGTGCAAGACACCTGACGATCTCCAACTGTTGCAGCAACAGGAGGAGAATCAGTCCAAACTACTTCAACTTCATCATTATTGTCAACTGAAGAGTTAACATGATTATCTTCAAACAAAGGTATCTCTTGAAGAACTGGAGAAGCTTGAACTGGTTCTGATGTTGTTGTGGCACGCACATCAGATCCAATTACCAGTTTTTCAGGTAGGTTAAAACTGATAGAAGGATAGAATGAGGTGTCACAGAAGTTCTTCTTTACCTTAACTGGTTCCAAGACTTGGTGTTTGGAAACATTTTCTGGTGTACTAACTGATTGATGAACCTGATCAGATACACCAAAATCAACTGGGACAACTGAAGATAAATCAAGGGTTGGTCTTTTGTTGATTGCTTCATTTGATTCATCGAACGTGACATGAATTGTCTCATGTACCTTTTGGAGTCTATAATTATAAACTCTATAGGCTTTTCTAATATTTGAATACCCCACAAAGACACCTTCGTCAGCTTTTGCATCAAATTTCCCAACTGACTGGAATCGTTTAAAATGTAAACTGGACAGCCAAATACATGGAAATATCCAACATTTGGCTTACGATTCCTGAGGACTTCATAGGCAGTCTTCCTATGTCTCTTGACATAAACTGACCGGTTTTGGGTGTGACACGCAGTTGCTACAGCTTCAGCCCAAAAACAGGTGGGAAGACCAGATTCAGATAACATACTTCTGGCAGCTTCAATCAATGTGCGATTCTTCCTTTCAACCACACCATTTTGTTCTGGAGAACGAGCTGACGAGAAGTTTTGAGAAACGCCAGTGTCAGTGCAAAATGTCTCCAATTCTTTATTCATGAATTCTGTACCGTTATCACTTCGCAACTGACAACTTTCTTGGTAAACTTGAGCTCAATTCGCTTGATGAGAGAGATAATTTCACCAGATGCATCACTCTTTGATCTGATAAATATCACCCAACAAAATCTGGTGTATTCATCGACCACAACCAAAGTGTACCTTTACCAGCTTTAGTTTGAACATTCACTGGACCAAAAAGGTCCATATGAAGCATGTGAAGAGGTTCAGTGATGCTGAAATTCTGTTTGGTCTTGAAACTGGCTCTTTTCTTTTTGCCCATTTCACACCCTGGACATGGCTTCTCCCTTTTAAAGGAAAACAAAGGTATCCCATCAACTAGTTGCTTTCTTGACAACTTGTTAATGTTTTTGAAGTTAAGATGGGATAACCGTTTATGCCACAGCCAGTTGGTGTCCTCATCAGCCTTGACATAGAAACAATGCTCTTTTGGAGTAGGCTCCATGTTCATGATGTACACATTCCCTTTTCTTGGTGCAATCATTACTACCTTCCAATCCTTGTTAAAAACAGTGCCTTGAGCAATGTCGAACAGTACCCTATATCCATCATCACAAAGTTGACTGACACTTATCAGGTTATATTTCAAACCATTTACAAATGCAACCTTAGTGAATTGAATCTGCCCATTGTCAACAACACCATATCCTTCAGTTTTCCCACTTCCATCATTACCAAATGTCACTGCAGGTCCATCACATGCAGTGAACTCTTCCAGCAGGGGCTTACATCCGGTCATAGTCCGGCCAGCTGCGCTGTCCAGATACCAAATATTTTTGTTTCGATCGCCCTGCACACCCAAGTTAGTGATCAGTTATTTTTGTGAACCCATCTTTTCTTGATGGGTCCACTGGACTTCTTCCGAGAAGTCCCATGTGCTTGACTAGGTGTTGAACTGGATGAGGAAACTGGAGGGTTCTCTCCAGTTTCTGGAATAAAAACAATTGGTTTCAGTGGAACATTGACCTCCTTTTTCTTTTCGATGTATGCTCCTTTCTGAGCAGATTGTTTTATCTTTTGTTTTTGAGGAGGAGTTTTGACAATTTGTTTTTCAACAGAAGAGGATGCACCTCCTTCCAAATTCTTAATTCTGGCAGTACAACTTTGTACCTGCCTTGACAAATTTTGGATTTGATTTTCCATTCTTACCAAAATGTTTTTTTCTTCAGGCTGCTGGCCTTTGGACTTTGGCTCAGCGGGGGTTTTAGTCTTTAGAGTTGAGGACTCACTTGACTTATGAGGTAAAGGATTGTCACCATATTCCTTTTTAACTGGAGCTTTAGCCTTCTTGGCTCCAGTTTGACCTCAACAGGGTTGGTCTTAGTGGATTCAGATTTGATTGTGCCAGAGGAATCATAAGGTGTTTCAATTTTAACAGATTCTGGCAATTGGTGAATTGTGGGTAAAACAGCTGCCATCTGAAGATCACCAGATTTCCAGGCAGTTTTTTGAGCATCAATGGTTTTAGAAAAAGCGTCATAATTTTTACCAGATGCTTGAACCCAAGAATTAATAACCATATGTTCTTTTTCAAGATCAAATTTCAGTTTTGGTTATCTTTCCAATGCCTCGTTTTTCAAATCTGACTCTTTAAGAGCCAACTGGACACTTTGCAAATCATTTACTTGACTTTCATGTTGTTTAATTCAACCAAAACTGTTTCTAAATATCTTTCACAGTCAGTTCTCATGGTTTCAACAAATAACAAGTCATCATTCAATGATTCAGCAATATCCAATTTCAGTTCTGAATCAATTTCGATATCATAATCCCTTACCTTCTTTAAAATGATATCAACCCATCTTCCAGATACAACATCATCCTTCACCACTGGTTGTTGACTCTCCAATGCCATGAAACACATATCTCTAATCTCTTCTTCATCATCAGATGAATCATCAGAGAGTTCCCATTTCCCTTCAGTTTGAGCCATCATGCACTTGTTCTTTTCTTTCTCATTATTTGTTCAAGAGACATGAGAGCAATCTGGGCCTTAAGTTTCTTGTATTTGGCTTATAATCATCAGTTTTAACAAAGTTTGGGACAATAGGACCAGTTTGGTAGTTCATCTGACTAGATCTGCATTCCTTCATGAAATGGCCTTTCTTACCACATTTATAGCAGGTAAGATTAGCCTTATCCATTGAGATTGAATTGGAAGCATTATTGGACCCATTAAATCGATTAGATTTATGCTTAAACCTATTAAAGGTTTTAGCAATCATGGCAACCAGATCATCATCGTCAGTTTCCTCACAACCATCACTGAGATTAGTGGTTAGACCAGAGTTCAAAAAGTTGTTTAACATTTCCTTCATAGAATGTGACTG
The DNA here is from genome assembly GCF_010389155.1 of Erigeron canadensis. Taxonomy (NCBI): domain Eukaryota; kingdom Viridiplantae; phylum Streptophyta; class Magnoliopsida; order Asterales; family Asteraceae; genus Erigeron; species Erigeron canadensis. The sequence continues at coordinate 23,172,823 of NC_057762.1, read as the reverse complement.
GACATTCTCAGTAGATATTAAAGCAGCACAAGGTTGCCCAGAAAAGTTGGCAGCCTTGGAACTCTGAGCATGGTTTAAAGCATCTTGTTCAGCGAGTAATCTTGCTGCATCATTATCTTCAGTAAATCTGAAGGCTCCATAAAGAGAGGCAAGAGTATGGCTATGCAAGGTCTTTCCTTGTCTTAAGACAAGAACCATGTGTGCCCATTTGGATGGCAAAACATCACAGAATTTTTCAAGAAGAATATCCTTATCCTTCTCCACTCCCAAGCCTCTAAGTTGATTAATTAGGCCAGTAAATCTGGTATAAGTACCAGTTAAACTTTCATTGGGAAGAGCAAAGAAGGATTCATACTTCTTGTTGAGAGCAACCTTTCTAGTGACAATGGTGTCATTTCCTCCTTCAAACTGGAGAACTAATTCATCCCACATAGATTTTGCACTTGGAAATAGCACAAGAGTAGGAATTAGTTCCTCAGGTATAGCAGAAAGAATCATGTTTTTCAGTTTGGTATCAAGATCAACCAATCTGCGATCCTCATCTGACCAATGTTCCTCAGTTTTCCCTGGTGCCTCTTCTCCCAGTGGGGTCGAGAAGAGGGCTAACACCACTGGACATGGGTGTATATGGCCATCCTTAAGGATTTTCAACATATACCTCTCTATCCCACCAAAATGCAAGAGCATTCTAGCCTTCCATGTACCAAATGTCTCACCATTCCCATCGAATTTGGGAACAGGAGAGTTGGAGTAATGTACATGAACGTGGTTAGCTCCAGGAGTAGGAGGAGGAGGAGGAGGGTTAGTATTTAAAGGAGTAGCAATATTAGGATTAGATTCATTTGGACCAGAACCATTCTCACCTTCAGCAGCCATCGAAGCAGACCTAGGTTATAGAATTGAAACAATTCAACCTGCCTGCTCTGATACCACTTTTTAGTCCCAACTATCACTAGATGGGTGCTGAAGACACCTCTATGTCGATGGTGAGTGAACTTTGCAACACGATCAATTAATCTGGATGTGACCAGTTTAGTTTGATCGTGTACCAGGTTAACTGGAATTAAGTATTAAAGTGACAGAATATTAATACATGCAATAATATAAATGACGAGTATATAAATGGTGAGACAATATGTAATTTTCAAGTGTATTTTATTATTACTTGTTTAAATAAAATACAAGGTTGTTGCGGAACCAAGATAATACAAGAATGTAAATATCCTAACAACCATGAATTACAATTGATCTAAACTTGGAAATTCTCCTAAACAATCGAAACACTTAGAGTTGTGAAATGTTTCTTTTTGCGATTGAGAGAATATTGCACAAGTTCACCAATATTGCAGAATATATGTATTTGCAAAGTTATGAAACAGCTTGTGCAAGGACCTCTTTTATAGTCGAAGATTGAGCATGGGGATCTCAACTTCGATGTACAAATATGGTTGACAGCACACAAAAGTATTGTTTAAATAATCCTTGTGTGTGTTAAATAAAGTAAGACAAAAGGTTACTTTATTCAACCACTCTACATCTTTGTATCTTTATCCAAAGACAATATCATTGTCGGTTAAAGGATGTAGAGTAAAAAGGTCCTCCTCGTAATCAGTGTAAAGCTTTGTAAGAGCATTTACACTGGAGGATTCTCCAGTTGATTGATCTGGTAGATTGTCAACTGGGCTTCGCTGCCATTGCCAATCTCTATCTTCCATTTGTTGTCTTTGACTTCAACTGGAAGGTCTTCAGATTCTAGTCGTCTGATCTCAACTGGAGGAAGTCATCAGTTGCTAAACCTGTACAATGCAACTGGACTTCTAATATTTCGGACAATTCCTCATGCTCTCCAGATGTCACTGGAGAGCTCCAGTTTAGTTAAAACTGGACCTAAAAAGCTTGTGGGATTGGTATTTAATAAATACTGTTGGTTTTAGATAACTTGATTGTCATTCAGCGTTTAAATCATGGCGCACAAATAAGACGAAAAATAAATCACCTTTAGATTTGAATTTATCTTAAGGCTTGATTATTAAAGTTATCCCATGTTATACCAAGCATGTAAACATGACAAGCCATATATAATTTTTAATAATGTATTTATTAAATTTTACAAAAAAGGTTTTAATTTGGCTTAAAAGATAGACTTGGAGTCAAGTTAAAAAC